>NW_009604408.1:0-575 GCF_000690535.1 Cariama cristata | reverse complement strand
GAACTATTTCTATAGATGTAGGTTCAAAGTCCTAAGTCTTCTGCTACACAAAGACAGCGGGTAGTCACAGTGGTGGTTCCCTGGTAAATATCCAACCAAACAAACCCTGCCACCTTGTAGACAACTTGTCTCTTACTCTCCCTGCTTGTTCTCCTAGCCATCAGTTGTTTAACTTGAGTGTAACAGCAAAGCATACGCCCATCAGGTCACTTCTCTGTTAGTTCTTTCTCTCTCTTTTCTCCAAAGAGAATGGGGAAGTGTGAAAAAAGAGAAGAATTGAATATGCAGAGTATCATAATAGATTGTAGCACTGCAGACCTCTAGATGCCTTAACTTGCAATAACACAATGAAAAAAGTGTTTAACGTACCTATTTCTGATGATCACTATCGTATACACCTTTACCCAGTCAGGCAGCAGTTCTGGCTTATTTAACAGGCTTTATGCCACTCAAGAAATGAAGAGACAAGTTTTTAAAAGATTACAGAACCGATTATATTGAAAGATATCTCAAACAGCACTTAAAATACCGAGAAGAAAACTGAACAACAGCAAATGTGATTGTGGGCAATATAA
>NW_009604407.1:65390-81900 GCF_000690535.1 Cariama cristata | reverse complement strand
CCTGTTAACACTGCAACGAAGTAGACTTCCAAAGCTGTTTTCACCCCCAGTGCAATTCAAGTGTGGGTAACATACTGCCACGAAAAGCTGTGAAGGTCAAGAAATCTGCAAAGTTTGAGGAGGGAGTGGTCATTTCTGTGGAAGAGAGGAACATCCGCAGTATCATAATTCATTACAAATGATTCAGTGCAAGAGACGGTAAACCACAGCTCTCAGGATTTAAGCCAATTTCAAATGATTACAACTCAGAATAAGCCTTCAAATGTCTGTGGATGAGCAAAGGCCACATAATCCTATTTTTGTCTGAAGTATAGGACACTAATCATTGCTGGAGACATGGTATGGGATTAGGTGGGTTCTGAACCTAACCCAGGATGGTATTTCCTATACGCCTGCTCAGTTCTACTTTTAGCTTTCCTGTTAACCCCCTTCAAGGTGCCTAGAAGCAAAACAACTGTTGCTTGCATTTGTCTTAGCCTGCAACTTTGAGACTAAAATGCACTCAAAGGCAACCAGACACACAATGCATCATATAAGGGTGAGGAAATGAACCTTTCTCCCCAGGGAAGAAAAGCTCCCAATTTCCGTAATTTTGAACACTGCAAAGGGAGAAGCAAACATTCAGGGAAAACCCAGAATGGAGAGAACTTTTTAGAAGTTCAAATGCGTGGTCTGAATTATGCTTTTCTATTTAATCATTGTTTCTCAACTCTGCTTTTTTCATGCTGGACTTGGATGGAAAGCGTAAAGACCTCTAGTCAACTTTTTGCAGCATCAAGAAGGTTGTTTTGAAATACGTCAGAATTTGAGGTACCTAGGGAGATCCAAGACTGGCTATTCCAAGCATTCCAGTACTACAGGTCAGATCCCAAAGCATCACTTCATAGGCTTAAGAATATAAGAATTAAAAAAAAAATAAAAATGTAACTTTCAATCTACTTATCTTTTGAAATTAGAACATTTAGTTAAGCTATTTTTCCAAGTTTACACATACATGTAAAGCATTAAATTCAATGGTTCAAGGCTTTAAAAAAAAATAATCACAAGATTACACAAGGGCTGGGAGTTCTCAGTTCTAATGCCACAAAAAAACTGCAGGCATACCAGCACTTTTTTCTTTTTTCCTTTGCTCTGATCAAGCTGTGAAAAAAATGAAAAAACAGGGCAAAGTCCTGATATCAAATAAAAAACTCCTATTTGATCCCGTGGAGCCAGACTTTCATCTCATGAATTTTTATAACATGACCAAGAATTATACCCAGCTATTGTTCAACTAATCCAACATTCCCTTGCTAGCAAACCCACGAGGTTCATTATAAATCAGCATCCAGAACTATGAAACCCCTAACTCATCAACTCTGTTATAAATAAGAAATGTGAACAAAGAAAACAAAAGTATAGGCAGACCCTCACAATATTGTACTTTTCTTCCTGGACCTTTCCTTTATTGTTCCAAATTAAACAATTCACATGATATCTTTTCTTCCTCTTTTGCATGCCTTGTTCACAAGCACATATTGTGTCTGTCTTCTCTTCCAATTTCCTTGCTGCCTCTGGAGCTGCTGAAGACTCATCTTCACCTTTTTGATATTTCCCAACCGCTGGTATACTTCACACATCTGTTTTTCCAGAGTAACAGATGCTGTTGCTCAACGAAGACAACAGTCTGTATGTTTAGGCTAGGAAGTGCAGAAAAAGCATTTACAACTAGTTTCTGCTTTTTCTCAGTAGATGCTTCAACAGTATAGATTCTGGAAATAAAGTGTATTTCCAGTGCATGTGCCCAGGGTTTACAAAGCAGACCAAACTGCAATGGACCTAGATCATTCTCACTGCTCAAAAGGGCAAAAGGCAGCATCTTTCTCACTTATAAAAAAAAAAAAAAAAAGGCTTTAGCTTTAGCCCTCAAGTGGTCATTAATTGTATGTAATTGAATCCACTACAATTATTTGATTTTGAACAAGACGTTAATATATGATGTATTAATGCATGCTAATTGCATTAATGCAATTCTGCTCTATTTTTTTGTGTTCTGGTTTTGGGCCTTGTTGCTCACTAACACACTGCACGATTTAGCAACAAACTATCTCCAAACTGAGACAGAAAAAACAGATTTCAATGGATGTCTAGCAACCCAGCCAGAAGTACTCAGAGATTATAATTTTTCTTATGGTTGTTATTTCCCTTCACGACCATGAAGTTATTTTCGTGTATAAAATGAGTGTTTCCTTTCCTCAGATTTTAATACCATTGTAACTTAATCCATGTCTTTAAAGAAACCATGTGTCCTATATGTGCTTGCAGTACAGCTTGAAAGTTACGTGGCTCCATAGAGGAGTTCGTAAGTTCTGCTAAGTGACATGACCATGCTAGAAGTTGACATAGGCATTGCTACTTAGTCAGTAAGCCAGAGGTCTGTGAGGGCCAGCAGTTTCCCTCCCACATTTAAAAACTTGCATCTGATAGGTAATGTGTCTAAGGAAGCAAATGCATCTCTGATCCTACAAGAATCCACCAACTTCTGTATTACTGATGGCTGACATGTTCCGAATCAGGAGGATTATAGTCTTCTTTTGTTTTGTTTTTTTTTTCCTTTAGTTTTAACTGTGAAAACTATAGCTGCTGTATAGCCATACACATGAAATGTATAAATCCTCATCAAATTCATAGGATCATAGAAGTGCTGGCTGGAAGCCACCTCTAGAAGCCATCCAGCCCAGCCCCCTGACTGAGCGGCAGGACCATCTCCAGCACCAGAGCAGGTCAGCCGTGGCTTCGCCCAGCCAAGTCCTGGAAGCCTCCAAAAGCACCAATCCCACCTACTTTTGGCAACCTGCTCCAGTGCTGCACCACCCTCCTAGCCAAGAAAGGCCACTCAGAACTTCCCAGGTTGTGATTTGTCCCATGCTTTACCATCTTTCACTATCCAAAAAAAGCCTGGCTCTACCGTGCTTGTAATTCCCCTTCAAGTAATCTGAGGCTGCCACCAAGTCCCCCCATTGCCTGCTCCATTAACAACCCCTCCCCGCCACAGTCCCTCAGCACCCTTAGTCCCTCCCCAGCAGACAGGTACCTCCTTCTACCTTGGTAGCTCTCTGCCAGACCTTCTTTCAAGCCTAATATCCTTCTCGAACCAGGGGTCCCAGAAGAGGACACACTACAGCAACCTCAGCAGTGCCAAGCAGACAGAATAAAACCTTCCTGCTGGCCATGCTTCTTCCAAGGTAGCCCAGCATGGGTTTTACCTTACTAGTGATGAGAGACCACTGTTGATTCATATTCAGCCTGGTTTCTGCTGTAACATCTGGTCCTTTTTTACCAGAGCTGCTATTCAGGTGATCAGGCCACCGACTGTGCTGATGCACGGAGTTATTCCTCTGGGGGAGCAGAGCTTTGCACATCTCCCTCCTGAAACTCCTGAGGGTTTTTTTAGCCCAAGACTCAGTTATCTCAAGGTCTATCCTGATTCAGTGTCACCCACAAATCTGCTGAGGGTATGCTCTGCCTTGTCATCTGAGGTACAAGGCCCTTGATGTTTCCAGGAACAGGGACGAGGCAGCCTAAAGCTCCCCTACTCCTCCACTGACCTTTCCCATCTGTCTTCAGTACTCTGTCACCTGTTGCTCTCAGTAACGGTTCTCCCTCTTCTTCACAAACCATGAGAGGGTTGGTTTTCCTGTGAAGACTAAAAGGAAAGAATTAAAAAAAAAGACAAAAAATGTTGAGTACTTAGTCTTCTCTGCGTCGTCCCTCCCTCAGTTGTCTCCCACCATTCACCCAAAGCCCACCTTTTCTCTAGGTTTCTGTGTGAGCAAATTTGTAAAATTCTTCCTTTATTCCCTTTACTACTCTTAGCTCCAGCTGGGCTTTGGCCTTCCTAATTTCTTATCTATGTATCCAAGCAATGCTTTTATACTACACCTCTGCAGCCTGTCATCGTTTCCCCTTTTTACATGCTCCTCTTTTGCATTTTAGTTCATCAAAAAGCTCCTTTCTTGGCCAAATAGGCCTTTTGTCAGAATTATCTGTCTTCCTGTAAAACGGGATGATTTACTTCTGAGGTTTCAGGGCATTTTCTTTGAAAATCATCCACTTTCCTGGGCACCATGGCAGCTTCTCAATAGATTTTTGCCTGTCTATCCCCTAAACAAGTTTGCTCTCTTATAAGATGTATTGGAAGGACAGACAAATTGTCCCTGCCTTTGTGGTATCTTTCCATAACGTTAAATTTCCCGAGTTCTGTGTTGACAGAGAAGTTCCTAGCATACCACTGCACTCCATTTGCTGATTTGTGTGTGTATCTTCCCTTCTGCTTATCTTCCTTCTGCAACAAACACCCCCTTACCCCTTCCCATTTCTTTCTTGTTTTCCTCCCAACAAACTGAAGCCTTTTTTCATCCTGTAGCCTTGACTATTCGTGCGATATTATGTGGAACTGCCCTCAAGAGTTACAGAAAAGTAGAATAAACTGCTCTTTATGCAAATATTCCCTCAAAGGCACTTTATATAACAACTCTGGAGGACAAAACATTGAGAAATTTATTGCTTAGAGAGATACAGATTTTTCTTGTCGTGACCACCAGCTAGCGTATCCTGACATTCGGTAGCGTGGGATGCTGGATGTCTGGGAATCCTGGACAAATAGGTACAACGTCAGTGAACATCAGGGCCGTGACTGCCCATGCAATGACGCACTGCCCCATGCGTACGTACCTGGTACCATGGATCCGCTCTGTAACACAGCGCAGGGTCTGCCGCGGCGTGTACCCTGAGCACAGGGCACCAGGGGGGCACGGAGCCCAGGGACTCCTCCCTTTCCCCAGTATGCCCAGTAGGCATTGAAAGGCATCGCTCACTATCCTACTCCAGATACATCCTGACTGCTTCTTGGACCACACTGCACATTAAACAGAAGATTTTATTACCTGGTCTACAGACATAGGCCAGCTGTCTCTTAAGTAGAGGCATTAAAATAATATAAACAATAGAAATGTAGTAAAATGCTCTTTAAGTGTTCCTTAGAAGTAAATGTCCGTAATCCCATAACTTAATTATCTCATTTTCTTAGAACTTTGCTGTTTGCCATTAGAACTTTCATGTGCTTGGAAAAAACTAAGTGTTTGCCCATTTGGGTTTGTTCAACAGCTATAATAAGAACTTCCTGAATTTCTGTACTCCTTCTGTGGAAAAGGTGTCGCAGCACTCAACTGAAATTAAAAATATTTCTAGATGGTTGTGGATTTTTTTCCCGTTATAGAAACTTACTGATTTTCTAATTATCACATTTTGAAGGCTGCAAGCCTTTTCCCATAATACATTTTGGAAAATATTTCTCCCACCTATGACATCTCTGACTCATTCTGCTAAGTATCCACTTTTAAGAATCTTGTTCCAACTTCAGCCTCACCGTTCTCCTTCATTTACTATCAACCAGGACTACTTTCTCCTTAGTGTTAGTTTTTGCAGATCTGCTGCAGCACTGCTTTCTTTATTACCCATATTTGGGTAATATTCCTTCCAATTCCATTTGCCTATCCCTCCCAGTTTCAAGAAGAAGAGATAAAAAGGCTGAGAAAGGTACATGAGAAGGACCAAAATGATGCACGGGTTTCATTTTGGCAGAAGGTAACATAGCTCCAAATACTTGATATTGCTATTTCAAATCAGCTCAGCACATAAACTGTTTACACAAGGCCTCAGTCAGATTGTATTTATATTCACTTATGAGGACTATCATTATTCTAGGAGACAATTGTTTTTAAGCTATTAAGGCCAAGAATTTCTATGGCATAGCCATATTCAAAATGTATATACACTGCACCTACATGTTACCTACTAATCTGTAATTTAATCTACTACACTTATGAAAAAACTTAAATGTCAGACAGTGAATGCATATAAATTCATTATGCCATCCTCTGAAAATACGTCCTCACATTTGTGGCAGTGTAAAAGCTGCACCTTTCACCTGAAAATGATAACAAAATGGGAATCTGATACTGCCCTCCGCCTGCAAACTCTCATTGCTCTCAGCTGAGCCCAGCCCTCTGCTGTTACAGCACAGATTTCTAATATGACAAAATGCTATATTAGTCAAAGATTTTTATAAATATGGGTCGTGTCTGTGCTATGATGCACTTCACAGCTGTGATACACTTGTCTCTAATGTGATAAAACTATCAAAGCTGAAACTTTCTTGCAGACAGTTTACATTTTGTAATGACATTCCCTTGAATCTTAAACATAGCAGCGTTTCTTGTTTGTGGGCTTAGAGCTCTCCTCTGGGAATGGAAACATTAGCTACTGATGAAAATATTCATAAACTCTTTGTCATGCTGTTTTTAAGGAAGGAAATTCCATCTATATCATGATCATGAACTGACAAGTAAACTAATCTCTGCTGTTACGTATTAGTCATATTTTCCCGTATGTTCTTTGTAGAGCAAGTGGCACATGCGTATTTAATTTAATTTTGTATAAATATTCAACAGGGCCTTTATCATATCACCTTGATAACTCATTTGGGCTAATAGCATTTAGCCTTAGAGCCAGAAAAACAATACATCTTTTACACTTAATACAACAGCACGTGACGTTTATCAGCACTCAGTCTTGCAGAACTGGATGCTGATTTAAGAATAACTAATCCTAAATCTGCACATCTTAGCAAGGAACTGGCCAATGACCACTAGGACCTCCACTTTACTATTCACTTTCAGTTACAGTATCCATCGATTTATCTGCAGATTTTACTCATTATTGTGCACAAGCATTATTCAAAGAAGCTTTCAAGTGATGATGCACTTGAATTCTCCAGTTAGCGTGTCAGTTGGTTTTCTGTACATTGTTAAATGGTTAATAGTGAAGAGCATAGAGTACAGATAACATCCTGTGTATGACGGTGATTATTATTTAATATTCAGAACAATTTGACACAAAACAAATGAGACAAAGCCTCTCGAACAGCCTTATTGCCCTCAGAACAGTGCCTGCAGCTTTCTGAAGGAATTTGTGGTTCCAGCTCACCAAAGACCTCTAAGAAACTTTCATATCGGTTTTGCCTTTTATACATTGCAGAAAGAACTTCTCATTTTCGTCTTCATGAACATGACACATTTCTGCATCACTATGAACATCACATTTGCCATTAAAGGTGCAGGGCAAGCACCTTCACTGCATGTAGCTGCACAGTTTTCTTATGAAGTGATGGGGGGGGGGAAAGACTCCCACCTAGTTTGCCTCTTCTTTGGAGGATGCACCATCCAGTGCTCTGGCCCCTCAAAATGCAATAGCTAACAGGGATGGGAGGGTAAAGAGTCATGACGGCGCAGCTGCACTAATTGTGTGTTGGATAGGGCACAAAGCAGCAGCCTAGGAGCTCTGTGCATGAACTTGAAATCCCTGGCTCTGCTCCTGCTTACCATTGCCAGTATTACATCATTCCACTAGGACAGCCAGACCAGTTTTCAAACTGTCGTTGAACTGAAAGACAACTGAGTTCATCTTTCCCACCTTTACTATTTATATGCAAGATTTTCAGGAAAAGTATATTGCACACTACTCTATTTCTGACCCAAACATATGCTTGTGAGGCAGCCTACAATCCCATACAGCTTAGAAATACCGCGGGACATAGGAAGGAAAAAATTCTTACGTAAACTCCAGCATCACTTACACCGTAATTCCAATTGAATTTGCCCTACAAGCCAATGATAAGGAGTTCAGAGTTATCAAAAGTGAGTTCAGCCATCCAAGGAATGCGCCTGGGCAGCCAATTTCCATGATTACCCATTCTGCTCCCCGATGCCTTTCTTACGTGGGAAGATGCTCTAGCTGTTTAACTTCATCTTGCTGGAATGTGTTTTGCAAATGTTTTAATAAGTTATGACCCTACTTGTCGATGCAATGCAGTTCCTCAAATACTTCAACTGTGCCTCTCTCCTCTCAGCTGTTTAAGCAGCAATTTCCATAACGCCTGGGATGTTTAGGAAAAAGGGAAGTTTATACCTTGCTAAATAGGGCTGTTGCTACCCCAGTGACAAATTCTCTGGCTGGATTAATATCTGAAAGGACTTTTTCGGTTAGGGTTTTTTTTTTTTCTAAAGCGTGTTTATTATCTTTCATGACTCCTGGGAACCCTTCAGCCTGCGCTGGACGTTTTCCACCTCCCACAGCGCAAGTGTCACGGGAAACGTAACCTGCTTGCAGATCTCTGCACATCTGGCAGCTGCGGCAGCTGAAGAGATGCTCACAGAGAAAGAGCACCCTACCTCCCACTTGTTCCCAGCACTGTCATCGCGTCCTGCTTAGGCACAAATCTTAAGGTGTGGGAAGCCTTGCTGTTCATCGGCTATCGAGGGGCTTCTGCTTTCAGGAGCAGCTGTCAGAGAGACATCACCTGTGTTTGAATGAATCCTGATATTACCCATACCATCGAAATGCTTAGGTAATCATTTTATTTAACAAACCAGATCAGCGAAAGGTCAATAGGCTAAAAATAGCTTCAAACCAAGTTCGGGGAAAACTCGAAACAACAAACCCAACATATCATGTCCGTCACATTTCAAGAAGGCCAGCCTGAAAAGACTGTTAAATACTGTTTTGAAAGGAGTCTGAAAAGCGGAAATCAAACCAGTTTTTGATTTACTGAGCCAACAGCAACAAATGACTTTGAGGGTGTATTAAAACTATTATGTCTACATGAACGCTAGAAGTATAAGCAGTGATACTTATCATGAACTGTTACTGCCCTGATTGCTTTGATCCCTCTTGTATTTCTCCCCTTGCTAAGGCCTTGAAAGGTTCCGTGAATTGCCTTTTATATGATTTTAAACATTATATTGTTCTCTCTTCTGAGCAACCCAGAGTATCATTCGCCAAAACCCAGCCTGACCTCCAGTCTCTGCAGCTTTCAGGCAGTAGCAGCCTGTTAGCAGACACATACTCATCACAGCGCTCCACTGCAAAGGAGATGCCAGCGTGGGACGTGGAAGAAAGATTTGTCAGGGGGACCCAAAAAATAACTTTTTTGCAAAGTAAGCACATGGCAATCTAAATAACGCTAAGGACAGCCAGCAACACAGGTATAAGATAAAATAAATTCACAGAAGCCAGCTCACATGGTGGAGGTCCACATATATTCAGAAGGAAAAGCAGAGGAAAAGCATGAGGAGTCTCAGGGAACAGAGTTTTCTCTAGGCAACATCCCAACCACCCCTCTATGCAAACCCGGGACCTCTCCCAGTGACTCGCATCTACCAACTATTCCTGTTTCCATGGGAGTCAGGATAGCTAAAACAAACCACTGTTCACAAAACCCCTGTGAAAGTGCTACCCTCCTCCTGTATAGAGGTTTAAATCACAGGCCTGGGAAACGGGAGACCTGCAGTTGGCTCTTTCTGGTGCCTGAGGAGACTTGAACAATATTTTTTATAAACTACTTATTTACTGAAAATAACCTAGAATTCCTTCGAGAAGAAAGGCCATCGCAGTCCAGCAGCTGACAGCACATCAAATACCTCAGGGAGACCATGGCCATGAACAAGCCTGGAGATAAATCAAATGGTTGACCAATTTTGGCTGGGAGGAGAAGACGGGGCACACAAAACCCCCACAACTTCATATAAAAAGACAGCCCCAAAGTTCTGTTGCTAAGCCATTAAACTCCAAAAAAAGGTGGAAAAGCAAAATTCCTGCCCCTACTTGAGGAGCTCCGACTCCACCTTTTCAACCGTCTAACCATTTTGCCATCGTATCTAACAGGACTTGGAAGGAATTGTCTCCTGGGAGGTTTGTCAATCGCCTTTGTGTCTCTCTGTGTACTGACACCCATAGTCACTTTTTATCAGTATTTAATTTGCTCAACACACTAATTTTGGTTACTGCTTTTGAATGTATTAGAGACTAATTTTAAAAACATTTGTAATATTTCTAAATGAATACTTCAGTACGATGTCTACACATCCAACACAATGACTGCACCTTCAGCCACTTTCTCCTGTGGCAACAGAGCACTCAGCCAACGCAGATCTGCCCTAGAGATAATTTGATATCCACCCTCGGGATGACAGCCTGCTTTGGGATACCTAGTCACGGAGTCGAGGACTGGACAAACCCCAAGTAACGTGCACAGGTACACACGACGGACACAGGAACTGGACCACATGTTCCCTCCTGAGAGACGTGGAGTCTTTGCCCTTGGAGGTGTATCTGGTTAGAGCCGTCAGTCTGGTTGGTAGACTTTTGTGAAGGTACCTTAGACCCCTCACTGCCACGGGCGGGGGAGGGGGGGGGAAAACAAAAAAAAAACAACCAAAAAACAAAATCAAAACCAAAGAAACGACACAATGAAAACCAAACCTCTTAAAGGCTTCTAGAGATCAATCTATGCAAGTCAGTCAAAAAGAAGTGTCTTCAGGAGGGGAAGATGCCTTTCTGCTTCCCGTAGCCCAGCAGACGCATGGTCACTCAAGCATTTTTATGTGCAACGTACACCCCAGGCCCTGCCTAACATGCCCTGGGCCAGAGACTAACAAAATGAGAACATGGGCTGGCAACTAAGCCGGTGTTAGATTTAGAACTCAGGCCCAGTTTTTAATTCTTATTTTTAGAAAGTAAGATTAATCACTGTAACAAATAACTAGGAATTAGTGGGAGTCTTGACACCAAGACCGAGTGTCCTTATAGCCTCATCTTTTCAGTTATTTTTCTTTAGGTAGGTTGTTTTCAATTCAGTCCTAATAGAGAAAAATATAATGGCCTACAGCATGCCAAGCTAAGGTCAAAGTAAGTGATCTAATCAGCTTTTTGATTTAAACACTATAAAATTAAGAAAAAAAATAAAAGCAAAGACTTGGTAAACAGCAGCAAGAGAAGTCATCCCCAGCTTTTCTGGTAGGTGGAAGAATTGCTCATGCTGGCTGCATACGCAGTTAGTCTAAAGCCTTTCTTCAACACTGTAGAAATAGATCAGACTAAAGAAAAACTAATTATTTACTTTTTAATATCAGGATGTCTATTGAATTACTTAAAGGAAATTAATATTTATCCACAATTGAGACATTTTCTCACCCTGAAAGTTACTCTAAGAACATACTTGCTAGCTGAAGTTCACAGTTTAATGGATGTTTCTGTTTCTTAAGACACTTCATCTAATTAGCTCGGAGTGGAAGCCCAATCTAAAGGGCCAACTCCCAAAATAGTTACCTAGATGTTTAAGCTCATTATAATGAATGTACATTTGCTTAGTCTCACTGCACAATGCCAAGAGATTTTTAACATGACTATTTTAGTTTTTGCAAGATAAATTAGCATCAATTTTTTTCTTTTTTTGCCCCCTCCTCTTTTCAATACCTGTATTTTCTTCAAGTATCAGAGGTGCAGAATGATTTTTAAGGACACACGGCATAAACCTGTGAAAAAATATTTTAAGTGAGATGAGTTTTTTTTTTTTCTGATTGTTGAAGAAACAAACATTAAATTAGATAGAACAGATACTGAGAGCTTTAGTTTATATATCATTAAAAAATACCTTGAAATTGATATAACTTTAATAAAATCCCAGAAGGCAGCCTTTCTCATGAAGTAGGTTTTTTATTTTGGCACATGTATTTCTTTGTAGATGGTTGTTGGCCCCTTTCATTATTTTAAAGATGTTGGAGAAAGGCTTCAGCAACATTTTTCTGACAAAGCTGGCCACTGCATGATCCTGCAACATCTCCCATGGCGTGTTTAATATCTAGGACTGCTTGAATTCTTGCAGAACGCTCCATACCAGTTAATAGACTATGTTGTCCATGGTGTTGCAGATGTTAGAGGAGTCAAAGGTTCATCTCAGCAAGACACTAATGGAAACCATTCTTACTAAAGATAAGGCTTCTCATGAATAATGAAAAAAAAATCAAAGGCAATTTCATCAGTTGTCTTCTGGCTCATATTTCCTGTCACAGATGACTTTTTCCTAATTTGGAAAAAAAGTATTTCAAAGCAACAGCAGGTTTTTTATTAGTTTCATAACTTCATGGGAATTTCCCACTATTGTGGCTGTAATATTCAGAGATTTAAAGTATTAAAAAAAAAAACCACACAACTTCTTTCCTCACGGATACCCATCCAGTTGCCACTGCTTTCCCTAGCAGAAAAATCTCTACCCCTTTCTCCTGCTAGTCAAGAAACAGTTGTATAAAGTTACAAATTCCTACTACACGTAAAAACAAAAAGAAAAAAAAAAGAAAAAATAAATCTACACCTCCTAATACACTAAATTCAGTTTATAGGTGATGTTTTGCTCTTGCCTGGACTTGCAGGTCCTCCTTTAAACAGCACCGCTCTGCTATCAGGAGGCGTTACATTCATTTCATTTGGCATCCCTGGGCCTCAAAGCAAGAGAGATGCTTTCCTTCTTTTTGGATGGAAAACCTGGCATTCTTAATTCACTTTCTCATGTGCCTTGAAGTCACTTAATCCTCTAATTGCCCATCTCTGAAGATACTTTTATTTTCTTATGAGATTATCTTATTTGTAAACACTGTTATCAGAAAGCACCACCTTTCTCCCTGCACACATCATGCTACAGCTGCAGTGTCAATGGCATCCGAAAATAACCACAGATTTTTTTTTATTATTATTTTTAATCATTGTCTGTTTTGACACCACAGCGTTAGAAGAATTGCAGATAGGCACATTTCTAACACAGTTGTTCTGGATTTTCTGTTAAATTGGAAAATAGCAAAATAACTTGAGAGTACAGATCCTAGATCTTTGATGGCTTTGGATATCATCTTTGCCCCAGTGCTTTGGGATGAGGAAAACGAGCACCTCCAATTGCGTATCTAAGCCTGAACTTCTCTGCAAAGCCCCGCATTTCATGCTCAAACTGTGGCTCATTACGAACATTAGACTATCAGATATCCTTCATCTGAAGCCACTGAGATGTTTCTCTGTAGTAGGTGCCTGTACTAGGTATCACTACAGAGAAGCTGAAAGAGGGATAACAGTACAAGAAATTAAAGGTAAAAGCATAAGGCAAGTGCCTATTTCGGGCCCCCTCCATGTAACACAAACCAGTCAGGATAACTTTGATCTTCCCTAACCCACCAGCTTGGGCCCTCTTGCTTGTCTTGGTCTTTATTTTTAGCCTTGAGTATTTGTTCAGCATCTCTAGTCAAAGCGGTATGAAAAGGCCTTCTCAAATCTCTGGGCTGGTAGAGACTTCCATGTATTCTTTAAATACATCTTTATGTCACACGTGAGGGATCGTCATTCTGCTCTGGAAATACAGCCCCATGCAGGATCAGATGTCTTTCATTAAGTACTTCATATATTTGCATCTTACGAACATTGAGGATTATGGGAACCTTTTTCCATGCTAGAAAACCAGAGATACTGGGGAAACCAGGACTCATCAGAATATTTGATGAAGCACATGGGAGTCCATAATATCCAGCACAAAAAATAAGAAGCACAGCTCGCTGATACTAGCACATAACCCTTTCATCGGTGTGGAGATGCACGTCAGCGGATGACGTCACTGCAGATGTCACTGGTCCCCCGGAGCCCTGCTGGCTTTCCTCGGGGTCGCCATCACTGCTGGCCTCGCTCCTCCTGGCAGTCTGCACCCAGCAATCTTCCCTCCATCGTCCTTCTGGCTGTGGCAAAATAAATCAAAATTTCCTTCCCCCTTCAAGGTTGATAACTATTTCTGTCACCAGAATATCTAATCCATGAACTTTCAAGACTATTGTAGAATCTGTATCACATTGCTAATTTCCACCTGAAACCTGAATAACATCATTTCCATTCTGATATTTCTTAACCAGTACTGAAGCTTTTTCAAGCAGCTAATACCACAATTATGAATTTTCACTTTTACCCTGAAGACAGCAAAATTTTTCTTGCCTCTTCATAGCTGTAATGTCTTCCTGAAACGGAAGCAGCCATTTCCTCCTTAAAATTGCCATCAAAGAGGCACTCAAAGTGTGACGTCTTCAGGTCAGAAGCAAACTATCAGCAGATGAGCTTTAGCTGCCTGGCACAGCACCGCTCCTTCTCTTCTTTCATAGATCGGGACTTTAGGGTAGCAAATGATGCAATCTCCTCAAGGCAAAAAGAGCTATATATTCTCCCACAGTATCAAATAACAGAGATGAGAAATCAGGAATCAAGGAAAAGAACAAGAACAAGGGTTAAACACACAGTGTGGAAAGTGAAGGAAAAAATATTCACAAATGGGAGAAAAGGAAAAAGATGCCGGAGCAGCTGCAGATTGTAAGGCTTAGTCTACGTGAAACGCAGACTGCGACACACAGACCCAACTCACCGAGACCCTTATTTCCATCTACCAGAAGGTTATACAGAGGAGTGAGGAAATATTAGTAACAGCTGTTACTAAGAATAAGTGGAACTACAGTATAGTAAAATATCGGTACTTATCCTTAAGAAAGTATCCTCTAGTCCAACAGCCAGCAATAGCCAGCAAGTTACTTTATCTGTTAGCTGTAGTTCTCCCTTCATGGTTTGTTCTAAAACTCTGTTATTTCTCAAAAAATTGTGCGTTTTGCTTCTTCTAAAGCAGAAGTGTAGCCTGTATAGTCCCGTGCTTCTCTCTTTTTTTTCTTTTAAAAAAAAAACGAAAAAAAAAAACCAGAAGATATGTTCATTCACAGGTCAAAATTAGAACTTAGCGGAAAGAGAGGAAACACAGGCTACTTAAACTAATGCCTTGCAGGAAATTACTCTTTTTTGATGTCTGTCTTCAACACGTGCAACGTTTAAAAGCAGGCCTAGAGGAAGTTGGTCTAATGAAAAGACTAATCTCAAGTCAGAAACAGGCGACAGGCATTATCAGCTTTACGTTAAGCACATTCAGAACATCAGACAGTCATATAGCTATCCACACAGCAACGCTGCATTGCTGTTTTTCACGCTACATAACCTATATAGAAATGTATGTTCGAAGCAGGGCACTAACACAGCTCAGGCAGACGGCCCTGGTCACGGTCATTTTCTAAAGGGTGGAACACAGGAGGAAGAAAGCAAGTAATTCACTTGTAGCTGTTATCGTATTCACTGTCTACTTTTATTGTTCATCAAATAAACACACACAAAAAGTGTCTTAAAACCACAAAATAACTGTTCGGCTACCCTGCATACATAATTGAATACAGTTCAATAAACAAGAACATTCATTTTTTAACTGGTTTTAAAATAAGAAAGCCTCTAATTCTCTATCTTTAAAAATAGATTTAAGCATTACTTACGTCAAAAAAATTGTGTGAGAATAATAGTTTACTTTTTCCCTTTTCATTGAAGTAACCCACAGATTTTGTGTTATAAAAAGCCTCCTGGATTCCTGGGACACACTTGAAATAGTAACTTACCAAGATCCATTTTATGCCTTCAAAAATTTAATAATAGTCCTCCCCTGCACTGGAATTCCAGCACATTTTTTTTTCACAGCTAGAATGGATTTAAAATGAAAATAACTATTAAATCAACTAATTAATCTTTCACATTACAATCATATGCTTGTTTAAAAAGGAATAACTAAGCATGCAGAAATGGAAGTGCTACTATTGCTCTGTCATTTTTCTAATAACTGTGTTCATAGACTTAACAAAAATATTCTCTCGGAAAGAACCCAAAGAAGGTTACGCGACAGCGACAGACATCATCCTGTAGAAACTATTCATCTGTTGTAAGCTAAAAATGGGGAGACTGTACTTTCTGGAGGTGTATTAAAGATATCTAAATGCCACAACCACAAGTGGTTGGAACTCTGAATATTTGTGATTGGGAAGAGTCGAAGCTGACAGAGTCATAGACTAAATTTTTTCGGAGGCTCAGCAATTGCTACCTCTTGCAGCATCACACTTTGTAGAAAAGGGCATAAGATTTAAACGGTGTCCTGGGTTCGGTTTCTTTAATAACAAAGCGTGCAGAACTGTTTCACCGCTGATCCTGCAGAGACACTCGAGCGCTCAGCTGAAGGGTGAACTTCGAAGAACCTTGAAGAACATACTTTGTGCTCTGCTAGCCAACGAGCTAAAACCTTTGCTAAAATGCTCTGGATCATCTGGGTACCAGTTCCTGGGATTTATGTCAAGAGGAATCACAGAAAGCTTCTGGCAGGGCTTCTTAACCCCCCCGCTGTCCTCCTCTTCCTCACACCTACATCCAGGGGTCAACGCAGATGCATCACCCTGGCTCGGTGCAAGGGAAGGTACGAGGTCCACCCACATCCTAAAGAACCTGTCCGTTGCTCCTGCATCACCAGCACGGTCACAGGCCAACGGCAGAATCAGAGCTCTGGTCTCAGCGTGGTCTACTGCTCCTCAGCACATACTCAAACACCCACTCCCTCCTTCCCTCCTTTAAACTGCCTCCAGCACCTTCACTGAGAATTCACAGCAACAGGGATAGCGCTTGTAATATGGAAACAAACCAACTCCAGAACCCACAAAGCAGGATTGCGCAAGCAGGTCAGAGCGTTAAAGCATCTTATGGGAAAGAG
>NW_009604407.1:54836-65359 GCF_000690535.1 Cariama cristata | reverse complement strand
AGAGTATTTTGTTAGAAGCAAATATTTAATTGACCACAACACTAACACATGCGATGGGATAACACTTACAGTACGAAGCAGGCAACCTCAACACCTAATAACCTGCTGTGAAAACACATCAAACAAGTCACCCCGGCAGCAAAACTGGCCATAAACAGCAGGTGCTGGGCTCCTCGGCAACGTGCACGAGGTGCCAGTGACAAAGAAAGCAAAAACACCATAAAACCCAGGCGGAGCAGCCGGAGAGCCAAGACCATTACGTTGAGGCTTTCCATTACGACCCAGCCCAAAGCCAATGTGCTTGGTCTGCAGCAAAGCAGTGCCGCCGTTCATTTGCCACCTGTAAGTTCAGCAAGAGGAACACAGTGTAAATAGTGCATACAAGGAGGCTGACACCATATTTATCGAAGACTAGAAGGTATGGCCATAAAGGAAAACAGCATCTAGCCTGTAGCAAAGTGATTCAACTTCTGCAGAAATCCCCTGGGGGAAAATAAAAAGAAAATCCCATCAACCCAACTAAATACTTAACAAGTTAAATACAACAAATATGGAGCAACTTTAAGCAAACTTTAAGAACAGGTGAAGAGTATTTATGGAAGATGGTGTAAATTCTACGACAAGTAGAAAGCAAAAGGATTGCCATTTCATCTCCACTTTTCCTTTTTTCGTACTGGCATACGTTTCTCCCCACTGGTCATTAAGCAGCGTTCCTATACTCAGCACATATGGGTACAAGCTCTCAGCTAAGGCTCTCCATTCTCTAGGCTGTAAAAATTAGTTTTACTTTGAAAGGTTTCCAATTCATTTCTCAGTACTGGTGAAGATGGTAACCATAAACTCCTAAGAATACTCTTCTCACACCGGTCAACATGTAAAGTTCAGCAAAAAAGGAATGTAGACATGAGCACAACGTAGCAGATTTGTAATTTTTCTCATCTCATCTTTTAAATCTGGTTTCCAGGAGCATCTACTGGGCAATGACTGAACAGCCTCATCATGAGATTTATTTCTTATTTAGATCATGTTTAAAAGTAAAAGACATATTTTACAGATTTCCTCTCCTTACAATAAAAATAATAATACTTATTAGTATAACTTTGGTTCTTTTTATCCATATTGAGGATGCTTGAACAAAAATTTCTATAAAGGCAGAAAAAATAAATGAAATTATGCACCAATGTGCTGGGTTTGACTGGGATAGAGTTAATTTTCTTCACAGTAGCTGGTATGGGGCTATGGTTTGGATTTGTGCTGAAAACAGTGCTGATAATTCAGGGATGTTTCAGTCACTGCTGAGCAGGGCTTACCCAGAGCCAAGGCCTTTTCTGCCTCTCCCCCACCCCACCCGTGGGGAGGCTGGTGGGGGCACAAGGAGTTGGCGCCCCCACCCCACCAGCGAGGAGGCTGGGGGGGCACAAGGAGTTGGGAGGGGACACAGCCGGGACAGCTGACCTCAACTGGGGGACCCCAAAAGGGATATCCCATACCATACGACACCATGCTCAGTGTATAAAGCTGAAGGAAGAAGAAGAAGGTGGGGGTGGACGTTGGGAGTGATAGCATTTGTCTTCAAGTCACCATTAGGTGTGATGGAGCCCTGCGTACCTGGAGATGGCTGAACACCGGCCTGACCATGGGAGGTGGGAAATGGATTCCTTGGTTTGCTTTGCTTGTGTGTGCAGCTTTTGCTTTACCTGTTAAACAGTCTGTCTCAACCCACGCGCTTTCTCACTTTTACCCTTCCAATTCTCTCCCCCATCCCACTGTGGGAGAGCAAGCGAGCGGCTGGGTGGGGCTGAGCTGCCGGCTGGGGTTAAACCATGATAACTGAACACTTGAATAGGTTTACAATTTCACCTTCTACATCTGTCATAGGAAGCAAGGAGCAATGCCTTCCTTGGAAGAATTACCATATGGACAATACTATCTTTACAGTGTTGATTTTTGCCTTACAATTTGCTTGCCAGCAAAATTACAACAGCATTACCTAAGCCAGGCTGAGATTCAGTGACATTTGAAGATGTTTCTGCAGAATAAACTGTTATGTAGCCTGTTGTTTAAAACAAATGATGAAAACAGATGTATTGATTTCAGTTGTCTGAGAAACACAATAATAAATAAGTCATTGCCTGACAAGTAAAGGAGCACAACATCACAGAAATAAGTTGATAGAAAAGTTTAGAATACAAACACTTTAAAGGATACAGAAAATAAAATCATTTTAACATCTTTTCCTTCTCATAGTTTCTCAATGTGTCTATTAAAACAGTTGGTTATAAGAATGCTTTGTAGGTAGGAGATAGACTGGTGCCACTGGTGGCTACTAAACAGCTGTTCCATTGCACAGAAAGCGTTGCAGTCTTGATGCATAATTCTTGTAATTAAGGGAAAAAAAACCACAACAAAACACCTGTGGGACCCCTTGGAGAAAGCTATTTAATCAATGGCCTAGTGGTTAGACAGCAAGGCATCTTCCCTTAACAGCAGATGACTCCCCTTCATGCCAGACTCCACTGCAACATGTCTACTCATGAGAAGTTTCCTAAATACTAGATGTACTTCTATGGGACATTTCAAGTTCATAAGAGCTGGGATTTTTCAAAAA
This sequence comes from Cariama cristata, assembly GCF_000690535.1. Classification (NCBI taxonomy): domain Eukaryota; kingdom Metazoa; phylum Chordata; class Aves; order Cariamiformes; family Cariamidae; genus Cariama; species Cariama cristata. The sequence continues at coordinate 62,751 of NW_009604407.1, read as the reverse complement.
AATAACTCTCTGCTACAGACTTACCAACCACCTCCAGCACCAGGGCATTAAAGCTTACACACAATTTTTTATCACCAGCAGACAGGTTAAACTACCTACGTGCAATGGAAAATAGGATTCCTCTACACAATGAGACAAATGCATTTGCTTCATTCAACCATACAGGGATACAGAGAATGGACTTGAGTTGTCAACAGTAAATTCCTCTTTCTAAACTCACTGAAGATCTGGAACGAGTAAAGTAAGACTAAAAAGACAGAAAAGGAAAGATTATCATACACAGTCAAAAGGCTCCATATAAGAATCATGGCTCATCCTAAGTTGCCTGTGCGGTATTGGGTCATAAGTTTTAACAAAATTTCTCAAGATGATTGCTAAGGAACTATAACCACAGAAAAACTGAAAGTTCAAGACGACACTTGTAGATTAGGAAAGGAAGAAGTAATTTGGCAGATGCATAAGCACTGAGATTGATTTTTCCTTCCTTTTTTTCCAAATACGCACATTATGGAAGTCTAACATAAAGCTGAAAAATGCAAAATATCCCTGTAGATAGAAATTGAAACCTACAAAACTCAGCTGAAAATAAGTGACAGCTTTTTAAATCAACCATTGTAAAAATTGATTTTGTAATTGTGTGTATTAGGTCTTACTCAAAGATAAATTCCAAAAAGGGTACGTGGTTTGAGAGACAGCCCAGTACAAGTGCATGCCCTGGGGTAACACAGGACATGGGTTTATAGAGTAAGACCTGCCCACCAACCGACAGCTTCCAGAGGGACCCGAGACGAAATCACAAGTGTCAAACAAGGCACAGATGCAAGGCTGAAATTTTTACTTCTGGTGCCATATGCCTTTGCACACACTGTTAAATTTGTAATAGCAGTTTCTCGCTTACATAATGGAGAGAGCACAAATGGTGAGAGCACAGCATTTGAAGAGGTAAACTGCTATGCCGTCACACAGCAGTCCAAGTACCTCAAGTTGGGCACCCTGGTTTTCAGGTACCAAAACCAAGTGGATAATCTGGACTCTCTTAAGTCTTACCAAAGAGGCACACGGCAAGCATTCTGCTTGCAAATTGCCATCATAAAAAGGACAAGAATGTAATCATATGTTCAAAGCAAAATTTTAACATGTAACTGTGAGAACAGATGTGGAAGAGACTAAGAGCAGGAAAAGAGCACCTAATTAGCTAATTGAATAGTGCCTCCTCATGCATATGAAAGCAAAGTGAAAAGCAGTCATAAACTGACATTTCCTAATTTTTCAGTGCTTAAAAACTTAATCCTTGCAAAAATTGAAGCATATGCCATCATAGTATATACACACAACATAATCACATATAGAATCATAGAATGCTTTGGGTTGGAAGGGACCTTTAAAGGCCACCCTTCCAGCCCCCTGCAATGGGCAGGGACATCTTCAACCAGACCAGGGTGCTCAGAGCCCTGTCCAGCCTGGCCTTGAATGTGTCCAGGGATGGGGCATCCATCACCTCTCTGGGCAACCTCTGCCACTGCCTCATCATCCTTATCGTGAAAACTTTCTTCCCTACATCTAGTCTGAATCTACCATTTTTTAGTTTAAAATCATTATCTTTTCTCCTATCCTATACATAGGTTCAAAAGATCTTGAATTTCAGACTAGCCACAAATCAAGCACAATGCTGTATGTGTACTTACATTTCACTGTTAATTTGGAAATTTTTTGCAAACCCTACAGTGTATTGTTAGAAGGTTAACAGAAGCATATTTAACCACACACATCATAGCTCTGGCAAATTATTTGTGCTTACAAATGTTTACGTACTTAAGAGCTACAAACATAAGGATTATAAATACGACTAGTAGTACAAGGTCTAAAATGAAAAAAGCGTATTTTAATCAACAAAACGGCTAAACAGTAAACACTTCTGAAAAATTAGTTCTGTCCAATTCAAGAAAGTTTAGTATATCACAAGAAAGGTTATTTCCAGTTTACCGCCCTTTTTAAAGGCAGAGAGTTGATTTTAGTCAGTTGGTTTCAATTGAAACGAAATATCTTTTTTCAGTGTAGAGAGTAGTTACACAAAATAAAGCTTTCTTCTGAAGTTTAAAAGTCATCAGTTTTCTACATTATCAGGAACTTCTTTGCCAAGTTCAGTATTCATCATAAACTTTTTCTACTGTTTCAACCATTGTGTTAAAAACACACCACACTATTCCCAACAACCATGGTAGTCAAGTAACGCTGACCAGCCCCCTGCAAGCGGCACAGCTCGGCAGTCTCCTGATTACCGCTGCAATCGCGTTAGACATTAAGTGCTAACATTTCAATGGCTTAAATTAATACAGGCTCGGATATGCATTGGTGCTTAAAACCGATTGCTTCTCCTTAAGTATCCAGGATCTTTAGGCTCTTTTATTTGTTCTTTCTTGGTATTTTTCCTACGACGACTATAGAATGGGTAAGCTCATGTTAAACTCTTAACAAAACAGAAATGCTTCGGTCATACAACACACAGGTACTAGTCCTACAGCTAATCTTCACCAAAAAAAGAAAAAAAAAAAAGAAAAAAATGAGGCATTTCTTTCTTTCTGAATTATCTGGACTTCTAATACTCCCAGCACAGGTAAACAGGACTAAAACATAGCAGCTTTGGCTGCAAGTATCAGTGTTTGTTAGAGGTGCGTACATAAGCATACATCCATAGGTTTAGAATAATTAGATCTCACAGAGAGACTTGGGGCAGAAACAAGATTTATTAATCTACATGGGTGTGATGACAAAGCTTCTCCATTAACACCCTTGGGCAAACGGTACAAATTCTTGATTAGGAGATAAAATACTAGCAACGCTCTTCTCCCACTGCAGAAAAATCTGCTCCTTACTCAGTAATTTTGCCTAAAAAGTAAAATACACAGTGGAAAACCACCTGTTAAGAAAGTCTCAATACAAATAGGTAAAAAGCACTTTAAATCCAACAGGCAAAAGTTAGGGAAAGGGAAGTGAGGCTGCCACCCAAAATCAATTTCAAAGAATTGAGACAACAATATGGAACAACTATTCAACATGAAATATCCTATCACAACTATGAAATGGAATTAATAGACAGAACAAAAGTTTGGTGTGTTTGCTGGCGGTAGCCATAGAAATAATAATTTTGCAGCTGTCACATTTCTTGCATTTAAAATAAACCCCCCCACATTTTATAGTGAAAGCATGTTAAAAGCTAGCATTTACCCAAGATAATGAATTTGAGGGGAAAATTTTAAAATTACTCAAATGATACCATCTATTTCAACCCAGTCTTCAAAACAAAGGACTAAACCGAACGCTTGCCAAAGTAGTTGTGAACTCCAGACCTTTAGTGAAAAAAGTCACAGCAATTCAGCCTGAGCAGGGGGTCAGACCCCACAACCTTGGGAGGTCCCTTCCAACCGCAACCGTTCTGCCAGTCTGACACCGCTTGAGCGTGTCAACGTCAAACTCAATTCTTGGCCAGTCTTTGGAGTCTGGGGACTCGACTGTCCCATGCTCCTCGCTATTTTATGTGGATGTTGGTAATGCGAGTGAGTGTTAAAGGATGTAACTGTTTATTCTTTATCATTTATTGTCACTGCTTTAGGACTGCGGAATGGCTTGTAAAATGATCTAAAGACATCGGTGACCTTGAAATGCAGCACTGAGAGCGCTCTCTGAAGTTTAATAGGCAAACGCAGCTTGCAAAAGCAAGAGTTCATGTATAGTGAATGCTCCATTTCTAGATTTATTAATTTGGCACTGAGAAATAATTCCCTGCATTACAATTTATTAATGAAAAATTTAGAGGAATGAATAAGCACTACAAAGTACTATTCCATTTTTGCTATAACTGTTTACAGCCCATCTGGCTTCTCGCTAAAACTCCACAAAACAAGGAAGGATGCAACATTAGGTCATGGAAAAAATTAGCGCTGCAAAAAGGCACATAATTTTGCAGAGGAGAGGGCAGACTTTCCAGTCCTGCTATGCAATACATGTAATGACAACTATATTTAGGAAAAAGCGCATATTTAAGTGTAAACTGGTCCTACTCATAGGCCACCTTAAGATTCAAATGAACCACAGCTGAATTCTAAACAGCACCAGCTCCTGATTAAGACCTCCTGCAGAGCAGTGCAAAACCCCATGTGCTTTTCCGAGTATTCAAATGGATATAACCTTCCAACATCGGGGCGCGAGGGGGAAATCCCTTTAAAATTATCACATACTTTTTGTGTTGATAACATTTGCTTTCAGTCAACTTTCTCTACCATTCACGTTCCTTTTTGCACTTCAAAAACATAGTTGCCTTTGTCTCAAGCCAGACTTATGGAATAAACATATATTTGCAGTAGCAGAAGAGGCTTTTTTAGTAACCAGTAAGTTTCCAACAGGCAGCTGCACAAAAGAATGAGAGAAATCTCAGATCACTGAATTTATCCTCCAACCTTCCCCTCATCCCTTCTGAACAGGCTCCTCATTCAAACTGTATAGCTACATACAAAGTTGTATTATGGAGCAAGATGAAACACATAGGTGGTGCATAACAAGCATAGTTTCAAGAAATAGTAAGGCTGTGACATACAAAAAATATGTAAACTACATTTTTTTCAATGACTGTTCAGAATCATTACTGAGTATGTTAGGAGTTTGTTTGACAGAATTTCCATTTTGAATATACATAAAGATTATAAAATGAAACATATGACAAATATTCCTAAAAACCAAAGCCATTGCTGGTTATTTATATTAGAAAAATATGATGTCATGTAACAATAACAGATACATCCTGGTATTCTTTTAAGTGGCAGATATCAGCAGGGAAGGACTTTTTCTTCCCTCATAGTTTGCATTAAAGTACTTTATTTTAATCAATTTATTTAGGTGCTTCAGAAGTTCACTTTCATATACTGCTCATGTGTTTCTGAGTAATATAAATGCCAGTCATGCCTTTGTCTATCTTAAGCTAGAAATCAAGCCAACTTTCATAGCACCATAAATCATCACTGCTACTGTCCACATATAAGCGTCAATACATATATATTTTTAATCTGGGCAACAATAAACTGAGACTAGAAAGCTCAGACTTTTTACAGACAAAAATGAAAGAATTTGAGTTTTTTGGTTTGTGTTTTTTATTTTTTTTCTTTTTAATTCTCAACATGTACTCACCTCTCTCCTCCACTCAGGACACTACCCCAAAGCCTGCAATGAACTTCATGGTATATCATCCACACAGAGTAGCAAGACACACAGGTCTTAGTGCTTAATGAGATCGCAGTATCAGAAAAACACTTTAATTTTTGTATGCCCAAAAAGGAGTGCTGCTTGTAGGTGCATGGTCCTGTAGGACCATCATCAAATCTGCAGTTTTATTCAACTTGGAAGAGGTTGACAAACACATCCTTTCCTCCATGGAGAAAATTCTGGGGGATCTTTTACTTACCTTTGAAGTAGACTATTCAGTAACAGAAGAGCAAGATCTTACGTTGTATTGCTGGATTGCATGTTGCTCCACAGATCCATTGCTGCTACTCAAGCAGTAACTGTCCTCCCAGTAATGGAAGGACTCTGTGCCTTTTAGCAAAGCCTGCTGGCTTCTGGGAGATAATTAGTCCCTGAAGGACAAATAATATTCACAGTAGCAGGGAGATTATCTGAGGCTGCAAAACTTTTGTTAGCAGGGTAAAAGATATTGAGGTTTCTAAACACTTGGCATATTAGAAGGAATGAATCGTGCTACACATGCACCTTCTTAAACCACTTGTGACTCAGTTGACTAAAGGAACAAGACTGCACCAAACTGCAGACAAAACTGAATTCCCATTTAGCTGAAGGTCAAAAATTCAGTGATGAAAAAAACATATTGCATCTCTTCTACAAATCTATGCTGCTTACATATTTGACACTGGGCAGTACTCAACTATGGCGATATTGTTCTTGAAGAACAAGGCACATTTTTTGATAAGTGATTTTTAAAAATCAGTACACCAACCAGCAAATTTAACAATCAGGTAAGAATGCAACTTGACAAAATGACATTCTGTTTTCCAAAGATCAACTGTCTAAGATTTATTTCATCAAAGGTGTGATACAGTTACAAGCCCATGCATTTCATAAAAATCTGAACTTGAAATTGTTACGGAACAAAATTTTAAACACATATACAGAGGTTTCTGGGTATTCAAGTGGACTGGAGTAGTCTAGAGGAATGTTATTTGCAACATATGGGTAGAAGCATTGACATTTTCATGTGATCATTTCTTTATCTCTTTTCCTCCTCCACTCCACACCTTCTGAAGATAAATCACAGTTGAGTAACTCTATGGATTAAGTTCTAGACATAAGCTTACAGTTGAATACAGAATTACACTTTCCATTGGCTACACATTTACAGTACAACTTTTTATACTGTTGTTAAAAAAATAAATTAGTCTACATTTTAAAAATGTAGCCAGTATAACTATTTTGAAAAGGGTCATTTATCCATTCAATATGCTGAGAAAATTAATTTCTGTGTACTGAAATTCTTTCTTATCGTTACAAGGTAATTCTTGCAATTCCTGAATGTTGTTGAATATTAATGCCTCTTGTAGAAAATTTACATATTTCTAGCCAACCAAACGGCTGGAGGCATCAGACAGAAGCTGCAACAGATTGACATGAAATAAATACTATAGATAGGATTTAAAAGGCACACAAATACTTCAAACACATACAGTTTCAAATCTTTATTGTTTTAAAATTCTACATGTCTTGTACAATTACAATAATTTGTTACTTAAATGACTCCTGCATGGTTAATGTACAATGAGTTTTTTCCTGAAACTCAACCATGAAATACAATTTCATCAATATGATTTTTCTAAACAGATTAATACAAGATTTCTGTTTTGTTGGGAAGAACAAGTGCTTCACTTTGAACAAATGGCACAGGTGTCTTCCCTTCAGAATCTGTGTGATCAATCCATCGAAAGTGCTTTTGAAGATTGCAGATCTAACTGTGACTGATTTTCAAAATCAGTCTATCAAATTACAAGGGTTTTTTTAACATTAAAGAGCATTTTCATGTAATGAAACAAGTTGCAGTAGTTATTTTTATTCATCTACTGAGGCAAACTCATGTCGAAGAAAAATTATATGATTATCTGCATGCAATGAACACTCCTCTTTAAATAGTTGATGAATTTTACACATATAAAGAATCTGTTAAAGAGTGCAAGTACTTTGATAATGATTTCACAAAAGGACGTATGCTGGTAATAATGGTAACTAACATTTAACATCTAATACAAGCTAATGTATATTTAACAGGCAATTAACATGGCTAACAAACCATGTTTTATGTCGTTGCCCCTTGAGAAAATGAACTCATTTGGTCCACACTCCTAAAGTTATCTGGGTAAAAAAATTGGAACAGTTAGGGCCAGAGTTTCTGATGAAATTCTTGTTTCTAAAATGTGACCTGTTAAAAAGTAAAAGCAGTACATCAATGACGTATCTTGTCACATGACCTCAGTATAAAAAGATGGCCTGGTATCTGGAGCAATGAACGAGCACTGAAGGACAAGTCAAAAAAGAATGGAGACAGAATGAACTAAAATTCGGTTGTGTTATACTTTCTTGTTCCATGGTACTGCTTTCACTCTGTAGAATTTTGTACCCAAAGGAACTTTAAATCTGTTTTGTGCCTACAGAAAAAAAAAACACACAACAACACAAACAACAAATTACATTAGAAATGTGGGATTGTTCCTCTAATTTTAATATTTTTAAGCAGAAACTGATTCCCACCCCTCAGCATTTATGAGACCTTTTGGAGTCTGGCAAGGTTCTGGGCAGTATGGGCACAACTACCCAAGCCACTGCACACTCTTTTTTTCTAGTTCCCCTTTTCTTGCTATTCACT
>NW_009604407.1:19344-54806 GCF_000690535.1 Cariama cristata | reverse complement strand
ATGGCAGAACCTAGGACAATTTTCATCTCACTTATTATACAGAGAGTACTTTTCACAATTGTTACAAACATTAATAGAGAAGAAAATCAGATTTAATTTTATCAGATGATTTTCCATTACTATTTTCCTTACCTTTTTTGCCTGGCAATATTCCTTTTCCATCACTTTTCCTAGCACCCAAGGTCTCCTAGATGCACCTGAAGCTAGACAGACAATATATTTATTATTTTAGATAATCGGTTACAAGTAACGGAGTATTACATTCAATATGGGTAAAGGTTAATTGCTAAAATGATTTAATTGAAAGCAGAAATTCTTCAAAACCACCTTTTTAATGAATTAACAAAAATTAAATAAGTTCAGATTTTATTTAATTGATCTGTCAAGACAGGTCAATAGTGCTTTCAAACAAAAAATTGATTTTTCAGTTTACGTTTTGTTTTAAAAGCTAACATTCGCAGAGACAAAAGTAAATCAAAACTGAAACTCATTTAAGGATTCAAAATTATTTTGGACAGCCAAGCTTGAGCTTTTTGTCTAATTTAAGGTGGGAATTTCTTGAAGTACTTCAAATGATAGCAAGTCTTCTGTACTCAGCTATTATTATTGCCCTTACTGAAACATTTGATTATTTTTCTGTATTTGTGATGGAAACCAGATACTCGTAAATAATAAAGCCCTACAAGTCTGCTAGTTTTTGTTGCAGTCTTCTAAGAGTACCCAATACTGTTCAGAAAGGAGAAAAGCTAAAAACCTCAACAATAAAAGCTGACAGGTCAAAAGAGCAACAGCGGGCATAAATGAACTTTCAGCTTGTATCCATTTCTGTAACAGTAAGGAAACGCGTATTTGTCTTGTATTCCAAGAAATTATATCTATTTTACTTCTTTGCTCTTTTCTAACTATCACTAATCACAGCATGAAGAAAACATCAAAACAGACGGAAGGAACAGCTCACATATGCTCTGCATAACACTAAAATCAATGTTTTTCTAAGCTTGACTATTTATGAGATACTGTATCTAGTGACTAGAAAATGAATCACTCAAGATCCAGAGTTCGAAATTTTAATCTTACCCTTCAAGATTAATCTCGCTATTGATACTGCAGCACATTCTGTTCTACTCCATACTACTACAAATCAGTGCAAAGTATTCGTATCTGGCCTGAATGCTCTACAACCAACATTTAAATTACAAAAAAAATTAAGATTTTTTAAAAATTTGCTTGGTTGACAGACTTCATTGATCTAACAAAGATAATGAGAAAGGTCCAGGCTTTTTTTTTTCCTTACATTTGCAGATGACGGTTTCCATATCCCAAAGATAATGGACAACACAGAAACCATGCAGTCCTCAAGCAATTTCAGTGTTATCGTAGCACTCTAAAGGCTCTTAATGTAGGCAGAGACAACCTACCATAGCCTAGATCCCTGACATTTAATACTGCTGGTGGATCTATAGAGAATTACTAACTTGATACATACATGTTGGTACAAAAGGTCAGATTTAGATGCATCATTTTGGCAGCCCTTAAAACAATAATTCGCAGTACCTAGGTCCACACCAATTTCAATCACAAATACTACTAGCGTTCTGGGTTTCATTTTCCCCACTTCCCTGAAGCAGAAATAGAATCAAGCCATGGTTTCCTGAAGCACTGAGCTAGAGACAAATGTGTTCCTAAAGCAAATTGGTTTTTTTATGTGTAGTTTTCCCAAACTTGAGACTAACCCTGGTGAGCAAGTGGTAAGGAATGGAGCAAGCTAAGTCCATTTGAAAACAAACAGGTCAGAGAATTGTGTACTTCGAGTAATATACAAACTGACATGGCTTTTACCTTACATATGTAAACTAACAATAAGAAAAATCAATCATATTTCACATAGTTATGTACACACTACTAATGCCATAGGTCAGAATGTATTACATCTGTAAGTAAGATAAGAGTTCTTCCCATATGTTTTGCAGAACCCACATGGAACAGATCCTTCAGCAGTCTCAGAATTCAGAGCTTGGCGATCTTCTGGAGACTACACAGTTATTTAAGAGCTATCATCTTTCATCATAACCGAAATCTGCAACAAGTCTGCTCATTGAAAATAAGTTGATAGCTTCTGTCAAGCAATAACATATAGAAACTTTTACTGATAAATTAGAATTAACACAAAATTTTCTTTTGATGCACATTCTCAGATATTTCTGCAAGTTGGGAGCACAGGTGGGTTTGCGAAAAACGCTACGTGTGAAAGTTTAAAGACGTTTACATGAATCTATTTCATGTAGTACGTAGTTTAGTGCAAAGCATTGTTATCTTTCCTCATTTAAAAAAGATTAGCACTTTAATTTAACTAAGTTTACATAGCTGCCAAAAGCAGCCAACAAAAAAACCTGAAGAATAAGGGAGGAAAAACCACATGTGCCATCAACGTGAACATAAGCAAAACATACAGAAACTCTTCTCTGAAAACTTTTGAGCCCTGCTAAACACCATTTAAATTGGGTGGAAAAACTTTATCAGCAAAAACATTGCTTGCAAACCCCCATATACCATGGTCTACATTTTGTTATTTCAAACATGTATTTGGGTTCGTAAATTCCGGTCACTTTGCAGAAGATGAACTACAGAGAGAACAAATTTTATCCAGAGACAATCTCCAAAGAATATCATAAAATCAGGTATTAAAAAATAAGAAGAGAGTTCTGACAGAAACGTTACTCGAGTTTTGTATTTATTTTTCTCATCAAAAAGAGACACTGAAAACATAAATCCACATAAAAATAGGCCTCAGACCTACACAATTATACATTATTATTCATGCTACCGAATAGCTAAGCAGCCTGATGGGAATATTTTCCCCATAGACACGTTAACATACTCTGTGTGTGTACAAAATTGGCATTTTCTCTTTTTTTTTTTTACATCTTACTTTGAAGATGTAGATCTTTTTCCCTATTTTTTCAAGATATTAACACCTACATAAATTGTTGGTTTAAAATGTTTGCCTAAAAAATGTTTAGCATCAAAACAAATAGCAAAAGCTACAAAAATAGCTGACAGCTATCTATATTACATGCTTCTCATATTTACCACGTCTATAATTTATAAAATCACTTACTAAGTGTTAGAAAGTTGAGTGTTTTTTGTAGGAGGAGATAATAATTGGAAGTAATCTGACACTTACCACACTCACCTGGTTTGAGATCCAGTGCAGCAAGAGATTCTGAGTGCAAGAAATACAAGGTTGGACTAACAGTAAACAATACATAGTTGTCATGCCTTTCGTCCAAGATAATGAGAACCAAATCGCCAACCTGAAAACTGGGAAAAAAATGATCAAGGAACTTAACTAAAAAAAAAGCACAGAAGCTTAAAACTGCATTACTGACACTACAATCTTTTCCCAAATATTGCACAGACTTACTTGAACACCACATATGTTTCTACTTGTTATGACAACTCATATACATTATTTTGCATTTTCTGAAGTCAACAAGACATTCTACCTTTCAAAAAATGTTTTTGAAATGTTCTTCTACATTCATCAGTTCAAATTATTTTTTTCAAAAGAACTGACAGTTTTGCTTTAAAATATCAACAGAAGTACATAACAAAACACTAATGTTTCAATTGTATATTATTTTTGTTCACAAATACTTATGGTAATGATCACTGTATCAGTGTTCACAAATACACTTTTGATGTTTTAAACTGAAGTCAATTTGAAAACAAAAAAAATACAGCAAAACATTTATGTAGCTATTCAATCTTAAAATTTTAAGCACACAGGAGAAAGAAGGGATGAAGTGTTCATCTTTGATCAAAGAGTTAAAAAGAAAAGAAACACCATGGTAACTTTGCATAAAAAGTTTCAAAAATCTGTTTCTTCCTGACACCAGGATAACACAAGAAGCCACCGAGTTCTCATGCCAAGTTTCAATAACAGAATTCAGAGAACCTTTTCTGTCTCCAACTTCGGTTTCACAGTGCAAATGTGTTGGAAGTAAAGTATTTATCCATTAATGAAATGAAGTCTAACATAGCTACAAATTAAGCATTAGACCATGAGAGGGCTCTAAGAATAAATATTACTGCTACTCTGGGGATGGGGGAGGAAGTGGTAAAGAAAAGGGAAAACTTCTCCATAAAAGGAGACTGCAGATACATAGTCAGAGATAAATAGGTAAATCTAGAGAGAAATTTAGCTCATTTTCTTTAAAGTTCACTTTCAGATTAAATAAACAATACTCCAAGCTTTTCTGCCTGGATTTATGATGATGACAGACTATACTGACTTTACAACACAGATGAATTCTTCTTTCACAACATTTTCCTCACCAAGGACTAGAAAGATAGTTGCCAGAATATTCAGATGCTCACAGGAAAAGCCATTTCTGCACACACTGACCTTGTTACAATAAAAATGCAATTTGGTGTAGTTCATAAACCATTAAAGGAATAATCTCTGTTAGTTTTCTTTCCAAAGAGGTTTGTTTGTGGTTTTTTTTTTTTTTTAATATTACTCAATATGAGACTGATAAATTACTTAAGAACATGTCCTGGCTTCAGCTGGGATAGAGTTAATTTTCTTCCTAGGAGCTGGTACAGTGCTGTGTTTTGGATTTAGTGTAAGGATAATGTTGATACAACACAGACGGTTTAGTTGTTGCTGAGCAGGACTTACTCTCAGTCAAGGACTTTTCAGTTTCCCGTGCTCTGCCAGCGAGGAGGGGCACAAAGAGCTGGGAGGGAGCACGGCCAGGAGAGCTGACCCCAACCACCCAAAGGGATATTCCATACCATGGAACGGCATGGCCAGTATGGAAACTGGGGGGAGTTGGCTGGGAGGGGCAAATTGCTGCTTGGGGATGGGCTGGGCATCGGTCAGCAGGTGGTGAGCAATTGTACTGTGCATCACTTGTATTTTCTTGGGTTTCATTTCTCTTTCTGTTATCTCTCTTTTCATTACAATTATTATATTTTATTTCAATTATTAAACTGTTCTTATCTCAACCCATGGTTTTTACCTTTTTTCCAATTCTTCTCCCCATCCCACCAGCGGGTGGGGGCACTGGGGGTGAGATGAGTGAATGAGCAGCTGTGTGGTACTTAATTGCCAGACAGGGTTAAACCACAACAGAACAGCTGTCTGTAGCTTCCATATTTTGCTAGAATTAATACTTCTTTTTCCAGCAACAATTCTACATGCAGTTGCTAACAGATTGATAATATCTGGGTTATTTTCATTTCATTCTGTCATGATAAACTGAAAATTCTGAAGACTTCAGGAAGGTAAAACTTCTCTTGAGATATAATAGAGCACTACACATATTCAGGGTTAACAGGATGCCTTCTACTCTTCCTTAGCATGATTTCAAGAAGGTTACAGATAAACAGAAAGTAATCTAAAAGAAAACTCTGGGAGGATTCTAGAAATCCCATGAGGCATTATCCTTATAAACTACATAAACAAAGGCACAGAATTCAGAAAGGCCTTTTTTTTTGTTTAAAAAAGGGTTTACAAAACTTGACTTATGCCCAACTGGGATGGTTCAATAACTGACGGCTAAACTATAAAGATGACCTATATATCTTCTCACCACAGAGCAAGAACAGAATTGTGACATTCTTTATCTACATACTTATTATTGAAGACACATCCATCTGTTTATATGAAAATCAACATGTACTTACTCTCTAATTGCTATTTTTTCAGAATGTCTTGAGGATACTGATGACATGCTCTGGGACATCTATAAAATAAGAGAAAAGCTATAAAGTATTGGCAAGCTATGATGAAATGTACATTGCAGGTAACAATATGGTTAAGATAAATAACTTACTATTGATTTCAAACAGTGACTATTTTTGCACATCTTATATTCAGTCAAGAAAACAGCATACCTTTCTGTCATCCTGTTTTGTAGCAGGTTTGGCTGGTTGGTTGTGGTGCTGTTTTTTTTTATTTCACTTTTGTTTTATTTAAATAGCTACCTTTGATTGTGAAATTTCTTACCTAACTGAATTCTCATTATTTAAAACTGAGAAATGCTTTCCAGATCAGTGCCAGTGAAGATTTGTTCTGAGCATACAGAAGACCTATGATATAGCTGTGCACTCTAACACAGAAGCCACTAGCATCCTAAAAAATGCTGTTGGTAAAACCCTGGAGGTTAAATATATTTATTGCAATTAAACTCTGAATGTTGAACTCAATGTGCTCTCTCAGTTTTACTAAATCACATAATCTAACATTTACTGGAACAGACAGAGCAGAACTCCCTGGAATAAAACAGGAGTCAAGTTTACTAAGACCAAACCAAGGCTCAATTATGTAAGGTTTTGGACATAATGATTATCTCCTATATGTATGCTATTTGCCTTTAAATCTGTTTAAATTAATACTGGCACATGAACCAACTTTAATAGGATAAACTAGACCTAAAAGTTAACATGTGCACACATACTTTCTACAGTAACTGTGATAATAAGAAATGAAAATGGGTAACTCTACGTTGTGTCTGCAAAGGGAAACGTAGCCCACATACAGGCAAGTAGACAGAGAAGCTGTTTTGACGTAAATGTAACTGTTTCACAACCCTTTGGTAACTTCCTTACAGGAGACAATTAATAATTGCCCTGCAGAAAGTCTGAGTAGAGGTCTTGCAGTTTTGCCATAGGTTCCTACTTCCTGGACTATTTATACATGCTGTTGATATCTAGATTACTCATACTTGAAGTGGAGCACATGACTTTTCAGCTGTAACTCATATATTGTTACCTACGGCATATTTCCTATTGTCAGTCTCTCCCCCTACTTCCCCAGAAACTGTACCAGCCTCTCCTAATACCAGCCCAAAGCCTATTCAAAGCTCCTTTTCTCAATTTCTTCAAATGAGTCCAAACTGAATACAGTACAACACAAAAAGCTCTCAACTTCTCATGGCACTTTCAACACCTTTCTTTATGGAGTCCAACTTCAGATGAATCTTTTTTTGTTAGAGACTACATTTCTTTGACTTATTCACATTGTACTTTTCTTTCTTGAAAAAGTTGCAGCTAACATGAAATTTGTCAAACGCGTGTAATTTGCTTAGATTGTTCGCAGAAGTGTGAGAGTTCTCTTCAGCTGTTAAGACCAAGGATTTTCTTACTGTTTTTTAAAGCTGGAGTAAGTGCCAAATTAAGATGCAACTAGCTCGATTTCTGTTTTTTCATTCATTTCTAACATTAAGAAAAACAGAACAAATTAGAATGTTAAGATTATTTCCATTAAAACTCACAAAGAATGGTTTAAGAGTAGGGCTCTAATAGCCTCCACACAGAAAAAAGGTTCCTTTTCTAAACAATGCATATAAAAATTCTGTAATAAAGTTCCTGGTATTAAAAGAAGCTCCTTTTTATTTTTCACTGCTTGCAGAGGTAACCCATAAGTTTTGCTGCAAAAAGCTAGTGACCTGAAAAGATTTTCTTTTATTGTGCAAATCCCTTTTGGGTTCCTTATCTGAAGTAGCTTGATAGAAATAAATACTGATATTTAATTGTTGGTGTATATTTCAGTTTTAGAAGTGTATTGGGAAGGAAAGGGGGGAGAAAGAAAGATGAGACAAGAAATAAATTTATTTTATCTATGAAATAAACAATTTATAAGTAAGAAATTGAAAACATATTATGTTCCTATGTCTATTTAGAAACCAGTTTTGAATTGCTTTAGGCACCAGTGAGAGCTGCCAATTTCTCCTACATGGCTTTGTATTAATCATAACAAAAATTATTTTGTATTTGTCTTGTACAACACAGTTTTCTTCATTTTATTCTGAGATGCCAAAAGAGATCAAGAGTTTAATTCAGGAAATCTACAGAGAGGTTTAGAAGACTGTCCAGTGTGTTTTGAATTTTATTGTAAAAACTACACTGAAATACATTTCGCATATTTCATTGACGTCCTGAATAAAAAAAAAATCTTTTATAAAATATGCTTTTAGATGTCTTGCAATCCTTTCTTACGCCCTGCACTAGCACGGTGACTACGTACAGGTTTTAATGTGGAATGGAAAGTGTTTGAAAAAAATTGCAATTTCACACCTGAATACGTAGCAGGAGTAAATTATGTAGGACATTTCAATTCTATCCCAGACAGAAAAATGGCAGCTCCTACTGGAGAAATTCATCAAACACTTTTGCTATGAAATGTAACTTGCAACTACACAGATATCAGTTCCTACCAAACTCCTAGGTAACACCTGTTACTTAAAGAAAGTGAGATCTCTGTGGCCAGCCCAACCAATAAACTACCAAAGCACCTGCCTGTTTCCCATACACGCAGTAATCTCTTTAGGACTTAAGGCTGAGACCTACTAGCAAGGATGAACTGTGGATAAATAAAAAGAGAAGGATTCATAGCACAGGAATCAAAGGAGCTCTGTCACTGTATTCTTTTTCCTTCCATAGGCATCGACTATCATTTGAGTGTTTAAGTTTAAGACTATGCCTGTTTGTATCTCCAGTTACTAGGCAGAATTAAAGTTTCACACGTTACAAAAATGACAGGTGCAGTTTTCCAAGAATAATCTCTAAGTTATTGCTAACACTCTTAATTATGCTTAATGTGCAGGCATATTTACATTCTTGTAAACTAGCCTTCCATCTACTATTGTTGAAAAACTGAGCCATGGTGCCACTGAAATTAACTGCCCCTTCCCCAAGCCTGGATGGTCTGTGTTCTTTGGGAAGAAGTCTCTTGCTCTCCAGTCCTGTGAATCTCTTCCATGAGAAGACTGCTAAATTGAGGTACCTCTGAAAGGTTATCACATTACCTATTTGCTGCTTGCCTTAACACTTAAAAGATTTTTGAAGTTCATAAAACCACATTTTTAGATTTTAACAAACTTAACATTTGTAAGCTTTTCTTTTTTCATGAGACTTAAAACATGCATTGCACAAATACTTACCAATCTTTGATTTAATCTCTTATTTTCCTCTTCTTTCAACTGCAAAGTCTGAAAGAAAATCTTACCTGATTAACTAATTAATACATCTTATACAGTATAAACATTTTAAAACTTTTGATATGTTACACATTATACTTATTTACTACAGCTTTCAGTTTTAAAACAATATCAAAACAACTTTTGATCAAAGACATGTAAAAAAACTTGAAGACTAGCAATTACCACAGAGTTACAAAACCTACAGCTAAGCTATGCTTATCTCCATGCTCATCCTTCTCCTTAAGTTAGAAAAATATTTCACTGATAGAACAGCAAAAGAAATGTAATATCATTACTATTTTATAGCTTCTACCTGTGACAAATCCTTTGTAAGCAGATAAAGCTGAAAGCTAAAGATTTTTTTTTTTTTTTAAGGTCAAATTTGAAAATACAAGAAAAAGGCAACTGGAATGGAGTTGGATACTACTGGAGAGTTAAAAATGACTAGAATCTGAAAGATTCCAGTGTAACTACTGAGGGTTAATCTCACCTTTTCCTGAGAATAACAGCTTTTATTTCATCAAAAAGGTTCAATTACTCAGTGTATATTGAAAGCTATGCTCAAACTAGAAGTTGTAACAGAAGTGAAAATTTAAGGTATGTATTTGGGAGAAGCATGGGGGGCGAGGCATAAACTTACAATTCTAGCCTGTAAGAGCATGACAATTACTTCTGAAAATTGCAGTTTTAAGCACATTCATAACAAGTGTTATTTCACTTTTATTAGAAGCAATACTGCCAGGATGATAACGTACCCCAAGTAGAACTAAAATAATCTAAGTAACAGCAGCCTAAGAGGAGAAATTACCCATTGCCAAGAGAAACAGATAAATCAATCTTAATTCCTGTGCAACTCTTTTGGATGCCTTAATTTGAAAAAGTAATCAAAACTTTTTTCTCTACAGAAATTCCCTAGATCAATGACCTGTCACTCCTAAGAAGAAATATTACACCTGATTCATTCATACTGAAGCCTACGTAAACAAACAAACTTTAAGCTAGGCCAAGTATAAGCATAAGGTTATTAATACTTATTTTGAATTATTTCAACAAATTACACTGATCCAAAATGAGTACAACCACCAACCATTCCCTGGAATAATATTTATAAGCCTCGCAGATACTATATTGCATCAGAGCATATAACTGACCACAGCACACCTTCATACATACATATTTATGAGCACTCAGTTGTAATGCTTAACCTCATAAACAATCTACTCACTCTTTCTAACAACATTATCCTCTGTTTTTCTTCAGACATATGGACATTTTCACTAAAAGAGAAAGTATAAAATGCATAGGTTAAAAATGAAAATTTTTTTCATGATCAAAAATTATCTTGCCCACCCCGCCATCTTCACTCAATAATGAGTGCCATGTATACGCTAGCACAGAAAGATACCTTAAGAATCAGCATCGACATTTCTGCAAGGTTTGGGGGGATTTTCTTTTTTCTTTAAACCCAAGGAGCTTTTTTGTTGCAACAAGCCAGTGAATTTTCAGTCATTCATTACCTTATAAAAAGTTACATGGTGCCATTTCTGCATATTTTGCATTATTTTCAGAACATCAGGATGAAAGCTGCAGCTCCAAATGCTTTGGCAGTTAACCCTTGAGATTGCAGTCCAGCGCTACAATGTCATATTTCCCTAATCTTTGTAGTTCAAAGGCTCTGTGCCCTGGGACACTCTAGTAGAGAGACATTAATGTGAACCTGCTGATTGTCTCTGTTTATCCGTAAGATAAACTGAGCACTGGGGCATGATTAGATAATGCGAACATCCTAGTAAGAAATTTCCTGAGGACGCAGAGAGCAATTCCTAATACAATTAAAATACATTTTTAAAGGCAGGCTAATAGGGAAGAAATAAAATATTTTGTAGTCCAAACTGATTTGGTTGGGAAAAGAAAATGGACAAATTTTTGGACATATAGTCCATTCATCCAGTCTGACAAAACATGCCACAAATCCAAATAAAATGCCAAGTAGAACTAACAGATTACAATCAAATCATGCTAATCATTATTTCATTTCAGTTAAAAGGCTGTTGAGCTCACATGTAATAGGAAGAAGCCAACAGAAATCTGTAATAATTTCTGCCTACCTGACTTTTAGTACATTGAGCCAAAATTTTTTGTTCCCAGGCTTATCTTTTCAAGTTTTTTTGTAAACCTGCCTTGACAGTTTAGGACTAGAGTGAGTACTGTACGAAACAGTTCTCCTTCTAAAGACAGCGTACTTCAGTGTTTTATTGATTATCAGTGCAAGTTTAGATTGGTAAGCAACAAGTGTTTTCATTCTTGCTTCCACAAAATTAATTAGGGCACTAAAATAAAAAATTATAAAATTATAAAGTTATAAAAATTATATTATTCTGGGTAAGGTAGCATCAGTTGTGATGGGCACTGATTAAAATGAACACAGATATATCTAACAACTCCGCTTTTGCTTCTCTGGCAAAACCTCATTCCACTTGTGTGTTTCCCAGTCAGGTTCATCACTTCTGTGAGAGGTAAGTCTGGGATTGTTCAAAGAACTAGTAGCACAAAAGTAAGAAAACGTATAGGCTGCAATTGCTTAATGATCTTCCATGAAGATTCTAGGGAAAGGGGTAGCAACCAGGAGCTTACAGTCAGTTATTCTGCTTTCTTTTCAACAACAGTAAAAATCTGCAAGCTGTATCAAGTGGGTGATTCAGAGATGCAGCCAATTTCTTCAGGTAATGAGCAAAAAGAAACCTTTAATCATAGTAGGGGTATAATGAAATTAATCTGGGATTCTAAGCCTTTTTCCCATGCAAAGGAATACAACATTACACTGTACAGTTCTGAAGTGTAAATCAGACAGGTATTTCGAGAAGCCTCAGAAATAAGAGGGAAATAAGAGCATATGAATTTTTGGTTTATTTTAAAGAAGATGCTGAGATCTGTCTTCCCAAAACATTTCATCGCTCTGAGGTAACTCGAACAAAAAAGGCTTGCTGTTTATTCAGGGTAACATGACACAGCCTGTGATATTTATCAACTTCACAGTTTGCCCGGTTTTTATATGGAGTTAAAAAAGCAATTGGAATGCCTAGGACAAAACTTCACCTTTTTTCCCCCCTGAATTCTCTCCCACTGATGTATTCTGAATGAATTCTCATACCGCATTATGTATAACAGTTGAGTATCTTCCAGTAATGAGTTCTATTTTAATGCACACATATCATGTGCTACTCATTTTGTCTTATTCTAGTCAGAAAGCACATGTTATAGAATGTGCTCATTTTAGTACAGAATTTTTAGGCTTAACATTCTACATGTGTTAAGAGAAATTTACGAAAATTGTTAAGAAAGTTGAAAAAAATTAGGATTTTTGCATGCACATCATAACCCCTTCTCTTGGAGCAGACAAGTCTTTACTATTCAAAAACGTTTACAAAATTACTTTAGGTACATTTAAAGTAACAATCAAGGCTCCAACTTGATGTACGTTTTCATGGAAGTCAGTATTGAAAAAACAGAAAATACATCTGCAGTAGGCTGGATTTCTGACAACAGCCAACAGGACAACTTTGTACCAGTCAGAATTATTTAAGTTAAGAAGGCTTCATAGTTATGCACTAAGACCAGATCACAGTGCGCTAGCTTTAGATGTAGACTCCTGACTTACTGGGAAAGGTATTATATACCAACAACAAAGTGTACTGCTGTTGTAGGGCACCGAAAATAGAGAATATAGTGAAGTCACTGACTGCAGAAAAACTCCGTAAATTCCCTCTGATCTCTATAATCACTTCAGTATTTCAAGCACAGCTTCGGACACCTACCTGCAAACTAGCCCCTGCCTAATTAAACCTCCATACAAAAAGGGTGATAAACAGTTAAATATGTGTTATCAACATAATGTTATTTGAAGCTGTTGTAAATCCAGACTGTCAACCAGATTCAAACACAAACGACCCAGTCTTAAGTTTGAAGTACATAAGTTGCTTGCCCTAGCTGTTTTCCTCAAGTACGGGTTTAAATCATTGCAAAGTTTTTTCCCAGTCCCATCTCTGCCTTCTAGTAAGGCAGCAGTATATCACAGGTGACAGTACTGATGATTCAGAGGTTATACAAAGAAAGATATGCTGAATACCTGTTCTTCTCTCCAATACTACAAACCATCAGTCCATCAAGGCCACTTAATCAGCCTGAGTCCCATTATTTCTTTGTAATCCTGAGAATTCAGCTTAATTGTTACCAAGCATACCTATTACCCCTTCTGCTTTATCAAGGAATGTCATTATGCTATACTACAGCAGACATGTACATGAACAAGCAAAGTTTTCGTTTGTTTGTTTTTAAATGAGAGCCAGCCACCATTCAAAAGATATGCCAATAACATGCAGCCACCCAGCTCATTCACTATTACAATTGCTCTTCTCCTGTTCGACTCACATTTCACATACTTAGGTCTATTTTTTCATCTCATAACTGTGGGGCCAAATTTCACCTTTAAGTTGCACACTTCCAAGTCATCAAAATCACACATTTCTGATGGTTGTGACACCACAATTGTATGCGTACATTTAAAAGAATATTTTTAGAAAGAACTTTAAAGGCAGAAGGAGTGTTACACATGCTCATTTGTACTTCACAACACCCAACGGCACACATTTAAAGAATGACAGCATGCTTTGTGTATTTCTACTACAATGCCCCATACTTACTGCACAGCCATCATACTGGTTTCCATCGTGGAATCCATCCTCCCTTCAGCTGCAATGTCAGAAACCAATCTGTCTGTGTCCGTGGGAATATCAGCTGCGCAGGCTCCACAAGCTTCTGAAGCTGCTGCCGAGTAGGTTGATGGAGAAAAATTACTACTTCTTAGTTTATTAACTTCTTCTTCAAGCTTCTTCTTCTCTTCAAGTAAGCGAGCTCGATCTTCAGAAAGTGTTTCAATCAAATCTATGACACAATTAAAAATTCTTTTAGTAACAGCAGCACTAAGGATCAAAACCAATCTGTAGTGAACGGAATTGTCCTATTAGAGAAGATCAATACTTCTTCAGAACTTTGCTCACCCTTATCTTTTTCTTGCTGTTGCGTAAGCATTTTTAATTTGTCACTAAGGTCATTAATTATGCTTTCTTTTTTCATTCTCTCTCTTGCCAGAACAGTGTTAAAGTTGGTCTGAAAACAGAAAGAAGTAATACTGAATTAAGAAATGTACTGCATAAACGCAATGCAAAATACACCACTAGAACCAAAAAGTACAAAAAGATACCATGCATTTCAGTTTCCTAAATTATAATTAAATAAGGAATTAAACTTGTTTACATACTACTTTGTTGAAGAGGTAACATCTGTACACTTTGTTTTGAGGTTTCTCTGTAACATTTTTTTTTTAATTATTTTTATCCTTCTGGTTACCCCAAGCCCAATACACACATGTAGTATAATTATAAAGAAATCATCATTATAAAATAATGTTTTGTAAGTTGGGGGTTTTTTTAAAACATAATTCTTTATATTCCGGTTAATGTACAACAGTTGCATGTTTAATACTAAAACCAGTTACTTTGAGGATTAAAATGGTTAAGAAAAAGCTGCACTGCATCAAGATACATTACATGTAATAAAAAAGAAAAATATCATTATCAATAAACTAGAATAATACACTAGAATCTGAACTAAAAATACATTTCAAGTCACGCATTAATTCCTCAGTGAACAATTAATTAATGCAAAAGTCATACAGGAATCCTGGCTAATAGCTTGAATAACTGAACATAAAAGAGGCTAGCATATCCTTCAGTATCAGTCTGACAAATCTTTCTGCTTCTTCAATTCTTCTACTAACCATTATGCCCTCACTCCTCCTACTCTTAAGGTTGCACTGAATAGATAGACAAAAACTACCAAAAACCACCTATGAAAAGGATATTTTAAATTACAATTTCACTTTTTTTGGTGAATTTTAAAATTGTCTGGACCTATGCCTATCAATTCTCGGTCTTAAAATGCAAGTTATTTGGCAGGTAGACACCCTACATAGTGCACAGCGGCCTCTGGTATATGTCTGCATAACAAAACTATCGCACACCACGAGCATAACTAACACCTCTAAAAAAAAAATTACATCAAAGGTGAGGTTAAATACCCAGAATATTCAGTGATCAGCAGAGCCGGTCCAGTAAGTTTTCAGCACTGACTGATACATCATTTTTAGGATTTTGGGGGTTGGTTTGTTTGTTTGTAATGAAAGGTTCCATCGTTCCCTAGAATTTGCTGTTAATGCCTCAGAACCTTCCCTTCCACACTCTGCTGCACAAATGAAGAATATTATTAGACAATAAGGAAAATGGCATATTAAGGCATATTCCAAAGGACAAAGAAATCTTACAATTACCAATGTCATGTATGAAATATTCCTATTAGATTTATTATGTAAGGCTCACTTCAGTCTTAATGTCTGTAGTCCAAAAATTTAAGAAAGATATTCCTTTCTTTATAACTGTCTGCATTTTTCTGCTCTCTGCATCAAGTGATTCATATTGTTCATTCACCAAGCTGGCTGATCACTACACTGTCTCTTTGTCCTTATTTGATCCTACCATAGCTAAAGTAAGTAGAGGTCCTTAAAACAGAAAATCTTCTTAGTGTTTAAATGCAACAAAGCTGTAGATAACAGCTATTACTAACAAGATTTAATTTAAGAATTGAAGACTCATCCACAAAATCTGAGAGATTCAAGACGTTTTGAAAGGAAAAAAAAATGTGTGGATACAGGTATAATTATCAATCCAGTGCAATATGATTTTGTATCAAGGTGTGGAGTTCATAGTGTTTCTAAGTAAAACATAACATTTGCTTTGAACCTCAAATGCCAACTGCCCAGGCTAATGAAGTTTAAAAGCCATTAAGTAGCATTCCAAATCGATTCATATTTCAAATCATTAATTTTGTGTTGTCCACAAGTTTTGTGTTGTGAACTTAAACTATACTTAAACAGTATCTTTCTGGAGTTCAAGAGACTAGTGGATAAAGATGTACAGCACTAGCTTAACAACTTAAGCAAAAGAAGTCACAAATAACAAAAACTGAATCTGGATTGCCCAGTTTGCAGATAGTTAAGGCAGTTATTTTGTTTGATTGGTTTTGTTTGTTTGGGTTTTTTGTTTTGGTTTTCTTTTTGTTTTTTGGGGGGTTTTTTGTTTGGTTTTTTGTTTGTTTGTGTTTTTTGTTTGTTTGTTTTTTTAATGCTTAAGTGTTGGATTCCATTTATCTGGAGCCAGGCTATGGTGTATTAAAACTCAAATTTAGAATGTGTGTGTTACAGCAAAACCCAAACAACTCTGTAACTTCAAAACAGCAGAAGAACACATAATCATCACGGGAGCAAAAGCAATAAAAAGAATCAGCTTTACCTGCTGCTCTGCAGTGAGCGATGTTCTGATGTTCTGCAGTTCTTCATTCTTTCTTTTCTCTTGTTCTTCAAGTTGCTCCAAGAACTTCATTTTTTCTTCCTGAAGCTTCTCTTGAAGTTCAGCAACCAAGCTTGATTCAGCAGATGATTCAGTGGGAGGACTTAAAAGAAAACGTTTAGGTTTTAAATTTGCAGTATATATAGAGTTCCAGAATACATGAAACAAGCAAACACACAAAGAGTCAGAAGTTCGTTTTGAGACATTTTTTCTGAAATATTTAATAAATACTGTATTCTAATTAAGTCATTATTAATCTTCAATTCTACTTTTTAATCATGAGCATCTCACCAAATTCTTACTCTTGGGCATTCTGGCTCTAATTTCGAACTTTTTGTTGAGGGGGGGGTTTCTCATTTTCACTTTTCTAACATAACAGAAGGCATGGAAAGCGGTAAAAAGAGGAACAATGATGATCAACCATCTAAAGATTCTTAATATGTCAAAATGCAAAGCCTCTAGAACTGTCACATAATTAAAGCAATTCAGCAATAAATCTGATGCTAAGGAATCCAGATGTGAAACACAAAACTCTGGGTTGCAGAATCTGGAGGACAGTAGTAATGATCATAAAGAAAGGAAAGCATCAACAGCCATCAAGGCAGGAAGGACCAATGAGAGCCTTAAACGATGCTTGAAACAGGCAATGTTGCAAATATTTTCCATCACCGAATCAAAAGCATTAACTATGCTCTTCTGTGTTTTGGCCTGACTTATCAAGAACCACCACTGAAGAACACTGGGATAGAGAAATCCCTTTGTTGGGCAACATTTGTGAAAAACTGTATTATTTTAAATTTCTATTATACCTCTACATCAGAATCATATTTAATATAAAGAAAATTCCCCAAACCTAACTCTCCATTGATATACATGTGTCAATGGTTTTCTCTAGTCAGAGCAGCCTGGAGGTTTGGTCTTCTGATACCAGGCAGGCAGTGCTGAAAGCAAAACATTGTGTGCTAATATACTAATACTCACAAGCACAACTCCTAACGCTAAAAATGCTCCAAGAATTCTTCTTGCTTCATAAAGCAAAGCTTCTCTGTTAAGACTAAGGGCTACAGAATCTCAGAGACACCAGAAAGATTCAGTACAGAGAATATGAAAGTAAATTGAATTGCAGAGGAGGCAGGGAACCTAAAGTTCTGATTGTTGCATACTGGATGGGAGTTTGGGCATCCATGAAACAACCAGTATCAGACATTTCTACAGAGTCTTTGCTTTACCATATGATCCAGCACACACTCACCTACCTCTGTTTCTGCCATCAGTTCTCCCTATCAAGTTAAGAAAGCACAGGATGAGTTTGACCGAGAAGTGTAAAGAAGAGGTATGCATGCACCTTAATTTACAAACAACTCGTATTATTCCAGATTATCTAAATGCCAAGTGAATACATCAGCCTAAACCCAAAGCTTTTAACCACACCAAACCACAGCAGGTACCATCTGCCTCTCAGACAGGCTGCCTGGACTACTGACTCTTGCAAATGACAGCCAAGTAAAGGATATCGTTATTCTGCAAAGAATGCTAGCACTTTATCAGTTTTTAAACCTCCTCACTATACCAGGTATTGGGTTTACATATTTAATCTGCAAAGGTCTCGACGACTATGGCAACAGTGAAAATGCCTAAGTTTTTTTAATGTTCTCAAGCTACCCAAAGCACATTTCTTCAGAGACTGGGGTTCCTTTGCAAGTAAACACTGTACTAGTCTAAGATGACAAAGGACATCTTTAGCAACACTACCACTGTTCTACCACATGGGCATATACGAAGATACAAACTATTATGCAGTAGTCAAGCACTCAAAAAGCCCATAAGAAGTTGTAAAATCAAGAGTTCTGAAAGCCAGCTCAAGTTCTCAGAGTGGCAAAACAACCTTTGACATTCCAGAAATCAGAAGTAAGATAAGCAGAGAACAAAGCAAGTCATGAGACACACAGGCAGATCTTTTTTGTGCCACTGAGAAAACATTTTTAGGCTGGATTAAATTTCAACTTATTTCTAAATTAAGCCTAGCTGTGAGAGAGAGCATATGCTTTACAGAGAAGTTTCGCTACTGATGGTGGTCTGACAGAAGTGGCTGGACAATCCCAAGGCTGGAAGACATCAAAGCTGTAATTCAGTTTTCAAAGCAGTCAGGATTCCTATTCTATTTTTAAAGTCATTATAGAAATTGTGTTTTTCAGTTAATATTGGCTAGTACATACTACATACAGTAGAAAAATTAAATAGGAGAGTTACAAATGCCTTCAGTTTTATTGTCTTTCCAAATCATGACGACTTGAATTTCAGGCACATTATAACCAAAACACATTAAATTTCGTATGTTGGTAATGCACAGGTCACAAATATTTCTTTGTCACTTCTAAATATTTTTGTTAGTTTTTAAGTAAGTTCAAAAACTAAATTCCTGATATTAGTGCAACACTCAGGTTAAATTTAACAATTCATCTCCCTGTCCTACCTTCCAGATGGCTAACATAACATTGCTCTTGCGGAAAAAGGTCATTTATCTGACAACCATATAGACACACGCCAAATAAAAGTTGGTTTCTACCATTGCAAATAAACTGCTAAATGACAACTGAGTGATGATAACAAGTCAACCCAAATTACTGACATAGCTTGGAGTTTTAGGAACTCAAAAACCAAACAGCTAGACAGTGACTTTGAAATATTAAGACAAATACTAAGACAGATTCACTTAACATATATGCCCTCTGTAGATAAAACACAGCATGTCTTTATTCCTAGAGAAAAAACTTAACAGTAGATTAAAGGCATAAAGAGGACCCTTAGGAGGCAATACATGCTTCAATGTCACACTGAAAATTAACTTACTTTACATAACTCATAACAAACCACTAACACTTCTTTAGACTGAAGCAGATAATATTTCTTTGAAATACATTACTATCTGTTTCATCCAGCTTGTATATGAATACACACCGCTGTGCTCAAAAGTTGTTCAAATTTAAGTGTACATGGTGGATTTTCAAGAAGTCTGATGACACAGCTACATCTTTTTCCTGTTGAGTCAAATTTTTAAAATTTCTACAGTGCATTAATACATATAAAAGGAAAAGAACATAGAGTTTATCTTTTTTCTCCTCAGTTCACCATATAGAGAATATTTTTTTCCATTAAGAAGGGCAGGTTTTAGTTTCATTATATCCCAATTTTTAATTCAAAAATTGTATTATCTTGACGTATTTTTTTTGTACACTGACATACAAAACAGACACTGATACAACATCATTTAATGATGGATATGTTTGCATATCAAAATCCTGAGGCAATGGGACTGAAGTGGATAATCCAAGTGAAGTAGATATTCAGGTGTTCCTTGCACCATATAAGTGAATTGTGCGCACATGTTGGACTCTGCATAACCTCCCTCTCTTTTTTTTTTTTTTTTTTTTTTAATGTTACATAGATATTTGAAAGTTAAATGCTAACTTAAGTCTGTATTCACATTCTGCAGTACTCTTCTGGTCTTTATGCCAATTCTGTCCATTTTATCGGTCTTTTCCCATTTCATATACTTGGTATATCACAACACCCAGAAAAAAATGCTGTATTTAGGTATCGTGCAAACAAGATCTATCCGCTGTGTTCCTTCACACTACAAGATAAATGACAAATTCTAGCATTTCAAAATAGAATATTGTTTCTAAGCAGTAGTCACAAAGAAAAATTCTACTGTTTCCATTTCATAACACCATAGTCTAGTCTGCTGACAGGCATTACGAACTAGTAAGCAGGTAAGATATGAGAAGTCAGAAAGAGTAATTCTAGACATTCATAGCAAAGGAAAATACAATTTTCTTTTTAAAAATGGAAAAACACTGCAGAAATTAACAACAAAAAACAACGATGTTAGGATGTTCTTTAAAATTATATTGTTCACATGGGTTTCATTGTAAAGCTCAAACTGAAGACCCAGAAATATATAAAACCATAGCAGCTAAACTCAATGTCCAAGGTGGCCACGGGACAGTTCTCAGTCGATCAGATATATATATTCCCAGACACTTTTTCACGCCACCATTAGCACCAACAAAAGTGTATAGTTAGCCAATCAAAGAAAGTTATCAGCCTAAAAGCTAGTCACTGCATGTTCGCACATAGCTAATACCAGACCAAAGGATGGGGAAAGAGAGAGAGGCCGAGACCATCAAAATCAGAATTTCAAGCAACATGCTATTGTGAGAATGCTCCTTCATCGTAATATTACAAAACTGAAATACAAAACCTTCATTGCTGCCTGGAAATAATATCGTATGAGATATTTTACAATCTTTAAGATTAACTACAGACACAAGTATATCACTACCTATAAAATGGAAGGAACTTGAAACTTGAATATAGAAACCAACTCAGATAACACTTTTACAAATACACAGAAATTTTACTTACTGCATAGTGCATCCTGAATATATCATATTAATTACTTTAAAATACTAGGAAAACACAGTAACTTAATTCTTACAGTACCTCCGATTTACTTGCATCTCAAGTTGTTGTATTTTTTCCAAAAGCCCTTTTTCAGCAGCTTCCCTCTGTAATTCAAACTCTTTACAAGCAGTTTGTACTGCATCCTCTTTTTCACAATTGAGCTTCTGAATGAGCAACTGCCTGTCTTGTTCTTGGTTAGATACTAACAGTTCTTTCTCTTCCTTAAGCTTATGGATAATAGCTTCATACTTTTCCTGCTGCCCACAGAGAGACAATTTTTCTGTTTTTTCCTTTTCTAGGGCATTCACTTCCAACTCTAACTTACTTTGTAGTTCCGTTATTTGCTCTGAAAGTCTTTTTTCTGCCTCAGAAGTTTTTTGATGAAGAAGTGTTACTTTATTTAGTTCAGTTCTAAGCAAATTTGATTCTTCTTCATACCTGTCTACTAGCTCAGAAATGCACTGATCTTTCTCAATGGTCATCAGAGTCCTTAGTTCTGATAAGCCCACTTGATATTCATCATTGTTAAGTTGTATTTTATTGTTTAATTTATCTATCTCCTTTTTTAAGCTTTCAGTTTCCTTATCAATCTGCGATTTTAAGGTCTCTTGTTGCTGGTTTCTGCTTTCTTCCAAAAGAAGCTTTATTTCATCAGTTTCTGCCTCTTTCAGGGCAAGCTCAACTTCTAATTTGCACCTCAAATCAGACAGATCTGAAACCTTGAGTTGTAACTCTTCTACTTGTTGTTGTTTCTCTTGAACAACTACTGCATGAGATTCCTGCATTTGTTCAAGTCTATGCTGGTTCTCTTTTTTTAATTTATCTAAACAGTCCTTGTGCTCAGCTAGCACCTTCTCAAATTCCTGTAAATGCCTGGCTTGTAGGTTGTTTTCCAGTTCTTTTAAATGGCTTTGCTCTAAACTCTCAAGTTCTGCCCTCAGGAGTTGTAGTTTTTCATTGTTTTCAACATGAAGTTTTTTCAGATCTTCAAGTACTATCTCACGTGACTGCCTCAGTTCCTTAATTTCACAATTTTGTGTCTCCATTTGGCATTCCAATTCAAGTAATTTCTGGTCTTTTTCATTCTGAAGGCAAACTACAGCTTCTTTCTCATTTTTCACCATTGCAAATTCATCATTCTTATTCTGAAGAACTTCCTCAAGGCCTAATAAGTCACCTTTTAACTTTTTAATCTTCTTTTTATTTTCTTCACCATCCTCCAATAATTTATTAATTTTAGTTTCATATTCACTTTTCAAAGACTGTAATTCTTTTTGATGTTTATCTTTTAGTGTTTTTTCAAGTGAAAGTTTTACCTTCTCAATAGTATTTACTATTTCTAATGAAGTGCATTTTAAAGAATTAGAAAAGTCACACTGTTCTCTTTGTACAAGTGTTCTAAAGTGGCAGAGATCTTCTTTTATACCTCTTAAATGTACCTTTGAGTCTTGCGCAATAACCCTACATTTCTCCATGCAAACATTGAGAGATGCATTTTCTACTGAGACGTCCTTTACACAAGAATTTGTATCTTGCATACGTCTACTGTCTATTGCATTGATAACTGAAGAATAAAGAGATTCCACCATCATTTCTGGACTTTGTGGATCACTTATTACATTAGGAGATACTGGATTTTCTTCAATTACAAATTCATTTACTGCTGACATAAAGTCAGATTCTGGACTTTCTGCTAATGAATCCAAGTCTAACGATCCTTGCTTAAGAGCTTGCTCCAAGTTCGGATGGCCAATAGTTTCAAAATCAAATGTATGAGCATCAATGCTGTCTGGAGACAATTCTTCTAATGGAGCTGGAGGACACACAGGAGGACACAGGGGACCCTGAAGACTGAGTGATGGAGGAGTTCTTGAAGAGGTAGCAATTGCGGTTCCTGTTGTACTTTCCATCCTTGATGTGGTAGCAGATTGTGGCGATGCCTGACTATTGGAGGCCTATAAGTTATAAAATATGAAACAATCACTTAACAAAGTGATAGGCAAAACTGTTAATATTTTAAAATTATTAAAAAATCACCAGGCAAAACAAGAACTTAAGAAGTCAGTCTTACTATCCATAACAGTCCAAAATACACGACTAAAATTTAAGTAAAAATTGCAGAAATTCAGAGAGATTTTCAGCTAAGTTTCAAAAAGGCACCATTTGTAAATATATAAATGTTCACCTATCCAAAAGTCCTACACAGATCACATACAACTGTATTTGAAAGGGCTGACACATAATTTTTTACAATACAAAACCACTGAAGTAACCAGTCAGAAATAGGCTTTGTTTTCTAACAGTCTATTGATTTCAATTTTCCTAACAATTTTGGTACTAAAATATTTTTCATTGTTCCCAATACACCTATTAAAAAATCAGTGTAATCCAGTCACTATTAATATACTATACCAAGAAGGTTTACAAAAAGCTTTACTACAACAGAACTATTGTCTACTAACATATTAAAAAGACACATGAGAATTGTTCTGCTTGTGAATGTATAAGTAGTACAGTATAATGAAGGGCATATTAAAATTAAAAGCAACCTTCTGACTTTACAGAATGCAAGACATCACAGCCTGAGTGGTTTTCCCCCCCCCCGCCCCCCCCATGCCGCTCCCATTGCTCCCCAATTTTTGTCATTTTGCCTCTAGATTTTGGATACCACCAAACCTGATTCCGTAGCACCAGATCCTTCAAAATTCAGCTGAAAAGCTAATGGTTAGAATAACCACCCATAGTCATCCACAAGTAACAGTAGCTTGTAAACCAATACAAAGATTAAGTAAAGCTTCTCCATCTTCACAGAACTGTTCTCAAGTAATTCTGATGAATTCCAGTGCTTTTGATTCTTAAAAAGCTAAAAACTTACCGTCAAAACAATTTTCCAATTATTTGTGATTAGATATTGTGTTTAAACCTCATTATCATCAATTCTTGTTCATTACTATATGAACTATAAAGCAAGATCTCAAGTTCCAGTGCATAATCTGCTGTAAAGTGTCAATTCACGCACAGTGTTCGAAAATCAATCTTTGCTATTTCAAAGACATCATACTTTTCTATACTGCCATGGAACATACACTTTACATGAATTCACCTGAAGTTTGATTTATCATAGCTATAACAGTTATAATTGCAGGCCAAGTTACATGCACTTATTTCTATGCACCTGAAATTCAGTAAAGCACCATTTTGAAATGCTTTAAAAGAAATAATCAACCTCAGCAAGGTCTTAGAGGCTGTGTAAACAGCCTGTGTTCTGCGATTTTCAAACTTTTTATATGTGACAAACTCAATTTAACTTACAGTAAGATACATCTAAACTTCAGTTATACATTTTTCTTAAGTTTGTTATTTATTTGATAGATTTAACATAATGAATTTACTGCTTGCAAGCTTTGTTTGACAGAGTAAGTGAAGTGTGTATTAAAGTCCTCTTCCTTTATTATCTTCATATCTATGAGAACTAGGAACAAATGGTCAACCTGTAGTACCTTAATTATTAACTATTGAATACAACAGGGAATATAAAAGCCCTAGTGCCAACAATATCATCATCTGCAGATTCTCAGAACAAAAAAATAAAAATCTTAAGCTTCAGCAAGTGCAGAATACAACCCAGTAGAAGCCAAAAAGCAATGTACAGCCTCAGTAGCCACCAAGGATGCATCCCTGAACAAGTCTGTAATAGGATGGGATAGTGAAGCAATTTTTCTTAAGAAAATTATAGTGAGATACATACAGTTAAAATAAGTAGAGTATCTGCAACACGTAGGATGAAGAGGTATGAGCAGGATCATCGGGATCACAAACTGGAAGAGACATCGAGCTTTTTGAATGGATTAGTGCTCTGAAAGATTTCAGATGCATTGTCTGTAACACCATAGCCCTACCACTACCTTGCTTTTCCATCCTTCATCCTTGAAGGACTCTTATTCATCTGAGGAATGTGACCATCTTGAAAAGAAACTGTTCCTAAAGACTCATGGGAATATTTCCAGTAAAAGATTCCTGTAAGATGTTCAGTCTTGAAGTGCTGTAGATGTTTCAGAATGGTGGTGTTCTTCAAAAAGCCAGCACTGCTTCTAGCTGATAATCCCAATGATATTGCTCGTGCCTCTTCTCCAAACCATCCACAGTCTCCATGCATTTAAATCATATGTCTGGTGTTCTCTAGTATGTTACTTGACTGGCGACAGTTAGTGGAGCTGGGCAGTAACGGTCAGCAATAGAACTCAAAA
Organism: Cariama cristata; assembly: GCF_000690535.1. Lineage (NCBI taxonomy): Eukaryota > Metazoa > Chordata > Aves > Cariamiformes > Cariamidae > Cariama > Cariama cristata. Next base: position 29,642 of record NW_009604407.1, on the reverse strand, counting down.
AAACCCAGACAGAAGTGACAGATAGCAGACTGCTGATGTATAAATAGCTGATTTTTTGTTTTCTCAATCTTCTACAAATGGCTGCTACCCAAAAAGGGACCATATTCCTCTCCATACCATGTAAATGTTCTTTTAATGGAGATGCAGTGTGACTAATTGAATTCTGAACTGAAATTTAGGAATAATCTACTTCCAGCTCTGACAGTTATCTATTTAGTAGAGCTGCATTTACACCCCGCCTCCACTGGCCTTTGCATCTATACGAAAGTAAATGATACGACTTTGAAATTCAGTGATGTAAAACCACTGTAAAAAAGACCCCAAAACTTGTGTTCATTATACACAAAATATTGTCTTTATTTATCAAAAACGAACATAGGACATGAGACAAACTTAAAAGGAAATCCTCCTTTTGTTAAAGGTGCTATTAGTCCAGGTTTAAGCATTTTGCTTGCGTTTCATTTCAGTTTGCTGTTTATCTAAGAAAACTTAGAAAAAGAAATATTGAAGGATACTGTATATGCTGATACATGCTTGGATTCAAAGCATATGCTTTAAGTGACAAACATTTAACATTGATAAACGAGAGCTTCAACAGTCATAAAAGCTAGCATCACAGATGTCAGTAAACACATGCTAAAAAAGAACTTCAAAGACTTTGAATATTAGAAGGCCCTATAGAAAGGCACATGCAAAGGAAAGATGGTATCTACTTTTGGCACCCCCGCAGAATCATCCTAGAAGGTAAAGAGTAAGGATATAGCATGAATAAGAAAATAAACAAACAAAATTGTCACTGTGTGGAGCAACTTTCTACTGATCTTGGTTTCCTCATGAACCGGGAATTGTAACAAGTTGCATGCCCCTGCAGTGGCTGCTGTGAGCTGGGTCTCTAGTTAGAGTACCAGTTTACTACCTAGTGAACAGTTAAACCTCAAGTTTTGAGTAGCTGAAACTATACAGAAGACTTTGCTTACTGTTGTCTACTTCCCTGAGAAGCTGGTGCCTGCCATCTAGTTTATTTACAATCTACAGGCAGCAATGTATGCATACGTCATACCCTGTAACTCCTGTGATGACAAAGGAAAAGGAGTCAAGAGCAAACAAGAAAAAACAGGAAGCAGAGACAGAAAAGCAGAGTTAATTTTTAAGTTCTCAGGTGTTGCCGGATTAAATGTCTTGTTCTAGTTATGTTACTATGATAAACAGTCAGGGAATGGGACAACTCTTGGAAGGGTTACAAACAGCGTTTGAATTCCAAACTCAAGCAGAACAAACAGTAGATTCATAATCTGATTTGAAAAGCCAGCTTCTTTTTACAAAAGAAACTTTTAATACCAAAGGATTGCATATGTTAATCACCTACTAACTGTGGAGAAGACACCTTAATCATCTTACCTGACTCCTACAGGCACCTTAACTTTCTCCTGGACATCTTTAACCCAATCACTGATCTGTTTAAACATTGTCTGTATTATGGAAATGAGAGGGCACAGCAGTATCTTTGGTGTGAGACTATTAAATTACAAATAAGCAGAGAGCTTTAAAAAGGAAAACAAATATCAGAGTAGTAACAAGGTAAATAAAAACCCACAAAAATGTTCCTTAACCACTCTGATGTAATGCTAAAAAAAAACTTAAAAAAATCAAGTATCAGATAGAGAAGTACATAATCTTTAATGTTCTATGAACTTGAAAGCTGAAATAATGAGTTACCGGGACACTTAGAAAGAAATGCTACTAACATCCCCAGTAAGGAATCGGATCTCCTCTCCAACTTGCTCTTTGCTCACTTGTCTGCGGCCACAGCTTTTCTCTCCTGCCTAAAGCAACTATCAAAAGACCAGTTGCAGTGGCTGATGCAGTAGGATGAACTCCCACCTGGACACGTACACAGCTAAACTGCTGCACTACCAACAAGGCAGGGAAACTTGTATGGAATGGGAGGTTAGGAATGAATGTGTCTCCTTGGGAGGGCAACATTCTGCTATATGGGCAACACTCAATGCCTGCACAGTCATTGCCAGCTCCGCACCAAGCTGGGACGGTATCTCGCAGTTCACCAAGAGATTGTGTAGGTGTATGAAGCTGTAGCCATCTTCAGGACTATCATTAAATGTTTATTCATCCCTCTAATTATATACTCTAAGTTCCCAGCAATACTAAGGATAAGAAAAGAACATTTTCAAATTATTTCAGTAATTCTATGCAAAAAAGAACATGGGCAAAAGTAGTATAATTTTAAAACACACTTCTAGATCATCTGCGGAACAAAGCAACACAGAGAAAGAGCTAGTATCTTTCATCTAGTAATAACAAGAGCACTGTCGCTGAGAAGGAAAAATCTGACAGATCTATTTGCTTCAATTCCAAAAAAGAGTTCGAATGATTCACTGAAATTACACACAGAGATGGGCATTCTCAAGATGACATCATGAATGGCCCAGCTCTGACTGTGCAATGCAATTTACTCTAAGGAAAGAGACAATTACCCAAATCCGTCTAAGCACTTGACATTTCTGAGTCAGCCAAGAATCCAAACTGGTCAAAGCACAGCAAAAAAGAAGAAAGGGAAGAACACATTCTCCCAATTTGCCAAATGTCTTTGTGCAGCCAGATACTGGTAAAAATTTCTCAGATAAGCAAGTCTGAACCAAAAAGGGCAAACCATCAAGACTTGAACAAGTAAGGCACCTTTCCTGTTTATTCTTCTACCATTATTATATATACTTTGAATTAAAATTTACTCATTGGATTTATTTCACACTCTTGTGATATTGCAATCCATAGTGAAAAACTAATTTGTTAGAACACCTGTCACTATCCTTATGAGATAAATTTCAGGATGCTCCAAGTCGTGGGTGGACTTCTGTATTTCAGAGTATAGTCTGTAAAAAGAGCATGTTCAGAAAACTCCCAGATTTCACAAATTTACACCACTCCTAGCCATTCCATTGGCTAATACAGTGGTCAGGTCCTAAAACTCTTGTTCTTAATGGCTGTTCATATGAAAACCAATTTTCATAAAGAGAGAAAAGAGCTAAGAAGGACATAAGTGACACACCTTTTTTTATATTACAGAACAAAGAGCAGCCCAGATCTCATATTTTACATAAACGAAAGACTTCCAGTAAATGTCTTATTCAAGTCCCAGAAGAATAAGAAGATAGAGGACTTCAAGTCACCTGGTTTAAGCAGCAATCTCCTAATTCAAATGCCCATAACTTTGGCAGTTAGAGATGATGCTTCTAGTCAAAGTGCATACAAACACTTACACCGTAGACAATAACATGGAGTCCCACAAAGATGACACCTTTTTTCACATCAATATTCAAGCTAATGGGGACAACAACCAAGGCCCTAAATTCTCCTTAACTGCTTGTGCCAAAAGGACTTAAGCAGCAATGCAAATATCTAGAGAAGTAACAACTTCAGTAAATACAAACTGAAGTAACAAAGGCAAAATGCACACATTCCGCACACAGAAGCTTTAGAAAATGGCAGAAACCAGAAATATTAATAGAATAATTCTACTTCTACAATTTCTGTGGAATATAAACATCTGTTAAATGTTTAGAAGATATTCAATATCTTTCGACTATTCTCTAGACAGACTCACTTTACTCATTGAAGAGCTCAACATTCGCAGAATGTTTGCTAGTATGTGATTAGAAAGAACTATTGTTATGCAGTTATGAGACCAACTAATCTTTACAGCTGGAAAAACAACGTTTCTTTCTGAAGTGATTGGTAAAACAATATTACGAAAATATTCTACCCTTTTGAATAGAATATTCTCTTTTCTTGGCAAAGAAAAGCAAAAAAATACCTTTTGTTCATTCAGCAGGTCTGTAATGGTTTGTGACATTTCATCCAAACTCTGTGCTGCCTTTACCAGGTTATGTAGAGCACGTACATGCTGGTGAAGAGGTTCAAAGTCACAAAGTATGGGAACCCTTAAAAACAGTATAGGATTAAAATTTTTTTTGCACATTATTAATCTGATATTCAAATACATTAAATTATTATCTGTATATTCCAACAAGACCAAGCTTCTCTCTGTTTAAGGTTTGTACTTTCTTCATTTTGTCTATTTTACATGGAAAATCCACTAAGACCACCTGGTATTTGTGTTTTAAACTAAGAACTTGAGAGCTTTTAAGGAGTAGATAAAGATAAACACAATGATGGGGAAATAATATGTCAGTCTTTCCTTCTGAGGAAACATTTACCAGTAGTACCTAGAGTTACAATAACAGCAACAGAGGAGAATTGATAGCAATTAGATCTGTAATTGAAGCACTTATGTTTGCAAATGACTCTATTCTTCTTTCCAGTTGGTTTCTCTCCAATCCAGCTCTTCCTTTGAAGTAGCTATTAATTCTCTACTACCTCATTTTAATGACAGGTAACTTAAATGAAAAGACTGATTAATGTGTTGTGATCACATTGCAAGTGCTGCAAGATAAGCTTTCAATTGCAAGTTTTCTAAACCTCTGGAAAATCGACATTTATTTAATTTTTCTTGAGAGTCTATATATCCAGAATTTTTAATTTGTTCAAGAATAGCTCCACTGAGATCACAAAGGAGAAGTTCATTTAGACTAACAATATAATAAAAGCAGATTATGCTTCAACATATTTTGCATTCTCTATTTAATATATAGGGTAAGTGCTATCTAGTATTTTTTTGTAGAATTAAGATTTCAGTAACTGCTCAGACATATAATTTCAGAAGACTGGAGCAGTGACAGTAAATAGGACCATCATTTTAATTATGCAGCTCAGGGATTCAGTGCTGATAGAAAAGGACTTCAGCTGGGTCTCAGTTTGCCTATTGCTTGCTCTTTAGATGTTAAATGAAAATCTCAAAGAAAGTACTGCTCTAAGGTTTCTTTTGAAGCTCAGTGTCTACCAAGGTGTGTGACAGCTTTGCCCACTCAAGTTGCAAGTACATCACTATCATGAGTATTTTCACCAAATGTAATCCTGAGCCCAGAAACCAGGAGCAGCGCGACATAATCCCACCTCTATTGCCATCAAGTGGAAAACTATGTCATTACAATTCGGACCAATTAAAACAGTTCGGTTAGTGACTGGTTTTCTGACAATAGCAAGGCAAACTTCTTCCTGAACTCAGTCCAAAGTTCCCAGGAAGGTTGGAAAATTCTCACCAACCCAAAAATCAGGCAAATGTCAGCAATATGATACCATAGTTCGCACTTTTTTTCCTGAAGAATCACTAAGGAGCAAGGCTAAGAGCATAACAAGAGAAATTAAAAGGGTACATCAATTGTATCATGATCTAGGGCAAATCCACTCTCAGACAGACTAAGCTCACTACACTTATTGCTAATTCCAGCAGCAACACCATAAGGATGGCCAGGAATTCTGAATCAAAAAGAATGCCAGTAGAAAATATTGGTAAAAACGCAGTGAATTCAGCTCCTGCACTGTGCACCAGTAACAGGTATCAGGCTGATACTGTTGAACCGAACATAGGATAGCGGAGCATCTTCCTTTTGGATTTACCATATCATCCTTCATGGGATTGTGGCCTTGGGGCTAAAAAATATGGAATCTCAGCAAATCTCTAACTGCAGATCTCTTATAGGAGAAGCATGATGGATACATGCAGCATCTGATTGTAGTCATATTGATATACAGACCTCCTCCTAGACAGGATCTTACGTAGAACTTGCTACTGCCTATTTCTTGCCTATTATCTTGCTTGGTATTTCTCCGATTGCTACATGTTTAAGACACATGAGTTTGAAAGCTCACTCTAATAGTCAACTTTTCCAGAAAGACATCTCAAAGTTCTAGATAAGAAACTAATCCTGTCAAGCTGCCTGTGAAACAAAACAGTAACTTTCCTGTCTACATTTGCACTTCTGCCTCATTGTTGGGACACAGAAAACATGGAAATAGAGCTTCTGCTCAAAATTATGGATTTCCATAGACAGCAGGGGCATTAGAGATCTCCTGTATTCAATTATTGCTTTTTCTCTGACAGACTGATTTTACTAAAAAGTGTATTCTATGATCTCATGCTGGGCTGAAGAAATTTGTTTTATTTCCTCCAGAATACCACTTAACAAAGAGCAAATGGGGGAAAAAAAAAAACCCACCTAGTTCTGATCTGACAAAACATAAAGTAAAGTGTATTCTATGATCTCATGCTGGGCTGAAGAAATTTGTTTTATTTCCTCCAGAATACCACTTAACAAAGAGCAAATGGGGGAAAAAAAAAACCACCTAGATCTGATCTGACAAAACATACATAAAGTTAAGAGTTTATTTCAGTTTTAAACTGACAACAACTTTTTTGTTTGTTTTTTTTAGCTATGAGGCAGCTCAGACAAACATCCAACATCCTTTATATCTCAATACAGAAGACGTGTTGAAATCATCTAAGCTTGAGAACATCCTTTATATCTCAATACAGAAGACATGTGTTGAAATCATCTGAGCTTGAGTACATGAAGCATATAGACAATATGTATCTGCATTAAGTCTGTGAAGACCATTGCTTAAGAACGCTATCAGTTCAAAAAATATCCTTGTCTGCTCCTTACAAAAAATGAACTGGGGGAGGGGACTGAGGGTGATAGGATCGGGGGGGAAACTATTTCCATAACATACAAAGTTTAAAAAGGTGCTTTACCTGAGTAACGGCTGTACTTCTGAAGGACAAAAAGACTGCAAAAACTGCAAGTCACTTAATGAGATATCTGGAAGCTCACTGTCAAATCTGCGAGGTTTTCGTGTCTGTATTAAGAAGACATTAATTTACACATTGTTGTTAAGGTAAATAATATCAACATAACTAAGGAAAGTTTAAAAAGAGCTTAATAACACAGAAAAGGTGGTGTTAAAGTGATCTCTCAAAAGATTTTATTTTTTTTTTTTTTAAAGGAATCATGACTGGCCTCACCCTCCTAAAAAAATTATTATTTACATCCATAGTCACTAATGCTATCCACAGTGCCTTGAGCAGCAGTAGAATAGAGTATTTCAGTTGGAAGGAACCTACAACGATCATCTAGTCCAACTTCCTCCCTATGACCAAGCTTCATAAACATTAAAGATGTGTTTAAAAAGTTAAGGGATAAGAGATGGCACTGAAACTTTATTTATTGTACTGCTAAACATACACTCAAGTATTAATTCAGTTCAGTATTCAAAACACTGAAGTGAGTAGCATTCTTATTTTCCAAGGCAAAGTGCGATGGCAACATTAGAATCAGGGAGAGTTATCCTACTTGAATTAATCAAGCTGTATGAAATAAAAGTAAACAGGCAATGCTTGATTACAGCTATGCTTTTTCACCCCTTCATGTTATCAGCCGATAAAGAGACAAAATGCTTTTCCACTCATCCAGTGATTATAGAAAAACCATGAAAACCTTTTACTTGCTTTTACCATCTAACTAGTTTTATGGCTCTATTATTCAGAAGAGAGGATGAGATGATCAAATTATCCTTATTGGCTTTTTTCTGACCATTTTTCTGACAACAATTTCTTGTTCAATACCACAGGCTCCTTGTTAAAAAGCAGTAATGAGTTGACATTTCCTTTCCCACCACACTGCGGGTTATGAATCAATGTTAATATAGGTCACTTGAAATAGCAAAGAATACTAGCTCCCAGCTTTTTCATCTGTGTCAGAGCAACATGACAGGCACATGGCTTGAATGAATCAAGCTTAGGTTTTTAATTTATGAAAGTATGGTTTATAAAAACGAAATAAAATCCCAAAATATATTGACTACTTACACAAAAGGATGGAGGCCAGGAGTCAAGTCCTCTAAACAAACGATTCCTTAGGAAAGACTTCCCTAGGCAAAGAAAAAACAGTTACTTAAAAGAAAGAAATGCAACATACAAACAATGCCTCAAGATAGAACAATTAAGCTACTGCAGTTTAACAGCTGAACTAAATTTGAAAGCATTACTAAATATGCCATTTCTTGACAACATAAAAATTGCAAGTGACCACAGAACTTCACGTAAAACCCACCACCCAAGTAGAAATTCTCACTTCATTGAAGCCTCTTTTTGCTTAATGTTCACCCCTGTAAAAGCCTCAACTCCTTTTTCAAATTTTCATTGTAATCTTGCTAATCTCCTTTTCAAAGTTTTGATAACCTTTTGCTCAGTTTTCCGATTTCAGCAGTTCATTCAGAATGTAAGTTGCAGTGTTTGCAGAAAAAAAAAAATCAGATTTCTTTTATCAGCAACTTCATTTTCAAATTTTTTTTAACTTCTGGTCAAGGTCTTTTGACATGAGTCTTCATTTCTGTTTTTTTCTGAAGTAGTACAGAGGAAGTTGTAGCAATACTCAAATATTCAGTAATGGTTTTAAAAGTGTTCTTCAAAAGAACAGTAAAGCTCGCAGAGCATGTTCAAATAGAAGCCGCATTCAAATGTAACAAGTAGAAATCTTACCTTTTACAAGCATTAAACTAATTAGAATTTTCACAGATTTTGGATAATCTGTATTAAAGAGTTCATTAATTAATAGAAAAATTAATAGAAAATATTTTGTTAATAATAGGACCATCTAGCACACTGCATGCATTTCCTATTTAAGTAAAAAAAAAATATATACAGGTGTTTAAACTACAACATTATGAAAGTATGATACCTACAAAGACAAAAGTCATACTTAGCCACAATTCTGATTTTACAGAAGAGAAAGTACTTACTGAACAGTTTACCAAAAGATTCCCTTTTTGCCTTCTCAGCTTCATATAGGTGTTTCCCATCTTTTATTAAAGCACCTGCCCACTATGGAAGGGAAAATACGTAGTTAATCGTTAATTTATACATTGATAGAAAGGTTTGGTCTCAAAGTTTTACTTACTTACCTCCCTGTAGTGTTTTATGAACATTTTTCTCCTCACCACCTCAACAACTGCTAGACAGTACATTTGAGGAACAGTACTGAGAGCCTCTACAACCTTGACCCTTTCTAGGAGCTCTGTTACAAGACGAAGTAATGCCTGTAGTTTCTCTCCATCTTGGTCAGCATGAAGCATTACAAAACAACACCACCTACAAAAGTAGATTACACTTTAGAAGAGAACAACTTAGTCATCTTTTCCGCATTTAAATTTCACTAAGATTAGCAACATATCTGGATGAGCTGAACTATGACATCATTTTACATGGAGTAACAGGCTATCTGGAAGTACCAGGCAATTCAGAACTCAGTAGTTGCCTTGCAGTTGCCTGTTAATTTCTCACAGTAAGACACCCACATCAGTGCTCAAAAAATGAACACTTACCACCATTTGGCTTAAGGTATTGTTTTTGACAAGCAATGGTCTTAACATACATAAGCTTAGGAGGAATGATAATGTAACTTTCTCCAGGAGAGTTAAAAAGCTGGTACATTGAGAGCAAAGAAGAGACAACTTCTTGTTTATAAATCTTAAAAATACTTATTGAACAGTAGTAGCAAGAAATATTAAGGGCAGAAATACTGTAAAAGAAATAAGATCAAACACTGGGAAGTTCACACCATCTACTCATACACTACAAATAACAGCCCCTGTAACACAAAAATTCTCACACCTTGCAACCATATCTTCAATTATCTTATTAACACAATCAATACATTAACTTCAAGCACAGCCACCAACAGAATTAAATCACAGGATAACTACTGAAAAGGTGATCAACTGGCGTGTTTGAGGGCAAACATTACAGCAACTTTGCCACCAGAGAAGGCACAAGGTGGAGGTAAATCCCGGTAGTAATAAAAAAATAAAAATTGTTTTTATTGACAGAAGTGAAGTAGAAGTGAAACAAATACAAACAAGTCAATATTAAGCAACCAGGAACGTATACTAACAAAGAAACTACAATACCTGCATGGTTGACTTAATCATAGTAATAAGCAGTAAGAAATAAAGAGAGAGCATTATATGAAGCCAACAAGCAGCCAGTTCAAAACATAAAGGGAAGTACATTTTCCACAAAACATATAGTTAAGTTGCAGAACTTGCAAAAAATAGGAGTTTGTGGATTCAAAAAGAAGTCAGACTAGTGCATGGAAAAAACCTCCATCAGCAATTAAAAACAGAAGAGTTGCTTCTAGATCACGTAAGAATATTTGTCTCTAAGAATATTTACATATAGTTAAGTTTATGTTCTTTCCTCATTATTAGATTCCCATTATGGTTGTTTGCTACTAACTGCTACTGAAGACAAGCTAGAAGAACCTTGGTTTGACTCAAACTACAGCGAGTTTTTTTGTGTGGTTGCTTTGGGTTTTTTTTTTTGGGGG
>NW_009604407.1:0-19299 GCF_000690535.1 Cariama cristata | reverse complement strand
AGTTGTGTGCTTTGGGTTTTGGTTGGTTTGTTTGGTTTTTTGTTTGTTTGGGGGTTTTTTTGTTGTTGTTTTTTTACTGAAGCATGTATGCTTTATTCTTTTCTTCAAATCTATCCTCTATGCATTCGCTCTCCACACCCTACTAGCTTATTCCTTCCAAAGGGATGCTAGTGTTTATCTCTAATAATTCCTGAATTAAGTGCATACTACACAAATATTTTAACATACAGGAAAGTGATATTTATAGCAACCTAGGTTCTATGTACTATCTATAAATATCTGCTCAGTGAAAAATGGTACAAAAAAGTAATCTTTTAATTGGGCTAAGAGCAGATGCACAGGCAGTGAAGACAGACAAAATCACATTTCAATTTACTTAGCAGTAATTTATTTTACAAATATAACAGAATCTTTGTCACTAGTGCACTGCTGATTCTGCTTTATTTCTTCCTGCACATTGCACCTGCTTCATCTATACAAACTGCAGTCTCTTCAAGAAGAAAAAAAAAAAATCTACTTGATGGATATCCAGCATGCAAGTCTAACAGGGTCACAACATTGGTTAATTATTAGCTGCTAGCATAAACAAAGCTTTTTCTTCCAAAAATTAAATTCTGTATACTTTTCCTATGTATCTGATATGACAAATTATTAAAAGCTTAATTAAGTGTAGTAGTTTGAAAAACTATTTCCCATTGAGCAATATAGACTACTTACTGCCTTCCATGTTATACAGTAATGATGCTTACATGAAAAATTGCCATTTTTACCGGCTGTGATATAATTATTTTTCATGAACTGCAAGTAAATCAAAGTACTGGCATGTTTTTCTGCTTTGATGTGATCACAAGCTACTAAAGAGTATTTCATTTATGATTATTATAATCCTCTGAAAACATCCAATATAATTGCCAAGTTTTAAATAAGATACTGACGGCTTCCGAGATTGATGAGAGGAGATGAGACTGTAGGTTCTTGGATATCGTTTTATTGACATGAAGACCATTTGAACTCTAAGAAAAGTTTCTCTTAAAATAATAGTTTCACTCTTACAAATAACTTCATATACAAACTGAAGTGATCCAACTTTTATTTTCCCTCCCATTAAGAAAAAACTCTATGCACTACCAAAGATTTTCTTAAGACACACGTTCTTTAAACAGTCTTGATGCAAGGGGAAGCAATATAAAGTTGAAAAGTTGTAACTTACTTCAGTCTGACTTGTAGATTATTTGCAAGCTCCTGTTTGGCAGTGGTACATTTCTGTTTAATGTCTAACAGTTTTCTGTGATTAGTTAACATAATCATCAGCTGATTTGCATGACTCAAACACAAATCAGGCAGCACAGAAGGATCTTTCAAGTTCTCAGCTCTCTTCTGATTAGCCAAAAATCCCTAGAGGAAAAGAGACATGTTTGTTACTCAAGCTTTGTGACAATCAAAAAGCATGGAAGTGATCAACCTTCTCTGTAAGAATGCAAGCATTTTAATAAACTTACTGTAACCATTGAGGGGTATAACAGAATGCTAAACAGAGAAGTATCAAAGCTACTGTCTTTTCAATCTACAATCCAGTTCAAATAAATCTTATCTGATATTTCCCTCCCAAAGAGTTACCAACACAACCCTATAAGAACTTCACATAACTAACCAACACCAGTGAAAGATCACAAAAGTTAATGCAGTAGAAAAGTAGCTACTTGGATGGAGGGGATTAACCGTCATTCTAACTTCTGCAAACAACCAGCTTGTTAAATTCTGGCATACACAAGACTCAACATTAATTTAGAGCACATTCGGTACTAATGTGGGCTACAGAATATTTTTTTTGCATAAAGAAATTCATACATGAAACTAATTCTTCTTGCGAGCCAAGATCGCAGCTAGACATCCGATTTGCACATAAGAGGCATGGCAAAGAATTATCTACTGTGGATATTAACAGGTAATCCCTAAAATGGTGGGGGGCAAAACAGGGAAGATGGACTGCCTTAGATAAATGTGTCTTAGATGGCTGATTACAGGAGGTAACATATGTACATGTACACAGAAGAGACAGGGAAGACGGGGGGCTGCCAGCATAACAACTACTGTACCCGGCCAATGTCTCCATCATGTTCAACAGGTGAGATAAAATACTGCTGGAAACAGTGTGGTTCTTCAGGCAAGAAAATACCACTCAACATCAATTTTAGCTTTGATTTTGTCCACATTCGTATCATGTGTCTGACATGTTGCTTGAACATCACAATGGTCACTACGTTTGTAGTTCTACAAACTTGTTTATAAGCCTCTGCTTTCTTAATAAAGAATTTGAAGTCTTAAGTGTTTCTTTCTGAAGCTGAAGTTGATAAGAACAGTAAACCATAGAACGTTATACAAAACTGCTGAAAAATGAAAACACTGTCATTATTGATTTGATATTGAACGTAAAGCAATCCTGTCATAAGATGCTACAAAACACATTTGTAAAGCCTGCAATAAATATTTATACCCTAGTGAGAACAGCACAGACAGCATAGAAATCAAAGTAGGTATCAAACAAGTATATGAAGTGTAATGACAAGAGAAGGAAGAAGATGCCTGAAGATGGAAGAAAATACTGAAGAGTCAACCATTTACTGAACTCTGGGGAACTTACGTACTGAATGGGCAAGGCCCCTCTGGGAAACAAAAGCAGGTTGCAAACATTTTAACTGTGTGTACTATCTGAGCCAAGCGAATGGAAACCAGAAAAGGTGGGAAGAACTGTTATGAGATGAAGAAGAGGAGAATAGCCCCATCAAAAGAACTTGGGTTATTTATTTAAGGAAGACAAAGCCATTGAAGAAACATGCTGTGATAATCATTAGGGAATTGCCAGACATCGCAATGAAAGGCGGCACAGTCATGAGGGCATATAGATTTGAACTAGCCAAGAATACTTTCAGATCTGAGATTAATGGATGTTTATAAACATTAGGACAATCAGACTCTATACAACTTTGCAACGGGAATAAAGTCAAAAAAATAATTGCTTTTAAATAGCAGCTCAGTAAGCTTTTTAAATGAGTCACATGGCATGGAGCCTGAAGTTACACAAAACTGGATGCAGTGAGACAGAAAATCCCTTCCAGCTTTACTCTCAGTTCCAAAAAGCTATTCATAAATTTGAGTATCTTTTGCCATTTCTGTATCTGTGGACCTATCCTTAAAATAGAAATTAAACTAAAATTACTCTTGTATGCAAATCAGAAAGAAAAATCCCTGCATACTAGAAAAAGGCCAGTTAAGAAAAATTGCAGTAAGCCAGTGAAGAAGAAAAGAGGGAGGGAAACCTCAATAAATTGTGGAGAAATCCAAGATCCAAATAATCAATTGTTTTCACAGGTTCTTGCCTTTCTAGCCCCAGTCAGGTTGACAGGATTCATGACATGAGCATCAGAGTCAAACTAAGAAGGGGCCTGAAAAACAGGTATGATAATGCCGTTAAGGATTTTTCCCAAAGATTATTTCCAAATCAAAGGAGCAATAATAAAGAACATTTAAAGACATTTTAGACTGAAGTTTAAACAATCAACAGAGAGGGCAGTCAGTGATGTAATAGGCAGTTGAGAAGACCCTGAATCACTACAGACCTATAAATCTAAGGTTTTCTTTGACATAAGAAGAAGCAGAAGGAAAATAAAAGTACAGAATAGGACAGTGACAAAGCCCTTTTCCCAAAAACTTGTGGGAAGTGAAAGAGAACAAGCCCAGAATCAAGAAGGCCATGTGCCAACCAGGTTTTTTGACTATGTTTAAGAGCTAATAGAAGAGTAACACTTCCATGAACCTAATTGACAGAAATGCATTTGGATATAACAAAATGTTTTGAAAAGCTACACTACTAATAGGGAAACTAAAAAAGAAAAATCAAACGCAAGAAAATGTTGGAAAGGATAAGCTATTGGGCAGAACCACACTGAAAGATTAGAGAGGCTCCAAATTTCTTAGACATATACTGTTATTACATAATGCCACCTACTGACCACAACTCTGTACGCTTATGTTACAAATCCCAGCTTCCACAGAGAAAAACAAGTTTTTTAATTTAACAAAGCAGCTTTCCATATTAAACATTAGGGGCTGGAGATCGACTATTCAACTACATAACTCATGGATGTAACTTTTCATATAAAAGGCTGTTCAATGGTCAGTTAATTAGAAATGCTGACTGGAAGTAAGAGAACTCTTAAGGTAGGTCCAGGAACAAGCAAATTAACTAAGCAATGAAGCCTTCTAGCAGCAGATGACTTTGTTCCATGGGATAAGTTTGGTTTGAATTTTAATAATGGAACTGAGGTTGGAGTAGAAAGTCAACTCAAATTCTGGATACAACATCAGCTTTTGCTCGCCTGGGGAAAATAAGCCTACAGCTTTCAATATGAATACTGTCAGTGGGATTACCATTGGTATGTTCCTTACCCTTGTTCTATTAAGTACCTCCACTTTATTTCTTTATGAACAGAAACAGTTCACTGCTGGAAGGTGTGATGTAAAGGAAAATTTTATGAGCTTTCTTCAGATAACACCAAATATTAACAGTTATCACACAAATTGTGAACATTACCTTTAAAAAAACAAAAGTCTTCATCTATATTTTTAAATGTAATTAAACCCTTGCATTTCACCATTCTTCTTAGATTTCTATGTAGACTAGCATTTGAATGAGTAACATGATACCAGCTCTAATACCTAATTTTTGGTATTAATTTTTGGCATTAATTTGGCATCTAATTTCTCTAAACAGTATCCAACCAACTGCTAAAACTGGTACTAAAATACTTCCTAAGGCTCAAATAAAAATCAAGGAATAAATGCATCTGGTAGTAGACTTAATCACTTGTTTAATCACAAATTTAATTAATTGAAGCTTCAGAAAAACCAACAAAAAACCTAAACACACCATCACACACTATCTGACTGTTCTTAAAAGCTCCTATATCATAAGTAAAGGAATAGACAATTTAGAAAAAGAGAAGGCAAAGGTGAAGATTTCAAAGTTTAAGTCTCTGACAAGACTTCAAAAGGTACAAATTCTACATTTATGTTAGCATTTAAACAAGGTGACAAAAGTCTTTCCAACTGACTTCTGGGCATCTCACTCAAAAGCGGGACTGCTAAACTTCAGGTAGGCTCTTCATCCCAGGGAAGAGGGAAAACATAGTTAAAACCACCACTCACAGCACTAGGCAACCACGTAGAAGATGGAAGAGTAGCTTTCCATCATGCTAAATTCCCTTGGATTTAGCACCAGCCTACAATATAAACAGTGCAAGACTGAAATTTAGCACAAACTTACTTCTAAACTTACTCACTGAAATTATCTGAAGTCAGGCTCTGCTTTTAAACAGTGCTGCCAGAAGCACTGGTAGCACCCACCTTTACGTACCAGCCAGAAGATGCAGCGAGAAGCCTGGGTCCTACATGACTTGTCAGACCAGTTCCCTCCTCCTCAAAAGTGGGCTCTAACCACCCCAAGATAGAGAGATAACATTGTTCTCTTACTCCTACTAATAATATACCAACATGCAAGCACAAATAAGAAACTCATGCCTTTCTTCACAGTCCCAACTCTGATGTAATGGTGAAAATCTGAACGTCAAATAATGACCACGTAGAGATTTTAATATACTCTGTTGCAAACAAGGCATTAGAGGATAATCTTAGGTATAAAGTTAACTGAAGCTCTTTTACAAAAACTGTAGTTAATAAAGAAATTTTGATTATGGCACTGTAATGTTTTCTAAAAAACAGAAGCTATATAATTTACATTTAAAATAGTCTACAATCAAATTTCTTATCACTTCAAAAGACATTGTCTAGTACAGGCACACTACTCACTCTCCTCACTATGAGCTTGGTGATCAACCATTAAGCACATTACCTCTTCCCTGATCCTGTATCGTTGAGTGACAAGTTACCAAGGATTCAGTTTTTCCCTTCAAAATTAAATTTAACCTACTCTTTTATTCTGTATCTCCAACCGAAGTTCTAATTTTCTACCTGTTTTTCTATTTCTAGATCGTAAGGATAACAGAAAATCCCTCCACAACTCAAATCTGAGGGTCTCCAATTTTTCTAACTCCTGAAGTACATAATGCAGCAGGGTGATATATGCCCTTTTCAGCTCAGAAAATAAAACAACATGCCGCCTCAGAACAAGAAAAGCTAACTGCATGGAGTGGCACATGAGCTAAATAACATTACCAAGAGAAAGCATAAAAAGACAGTGGAGCAGCTCACCAACCATCCAGTTGTATTTGTTTGACTCTGGATCTAGTCCAAGGTCAGAAGATAACAACGTATTAAGAACCAACCAATGAATTAGTTGGTGTGACACAAGCGTTCAGGACATGCCACCTGGAAATGATGCCAGTTTCATGCACAATCTTCCCTTTCCATTACTGAGTTTTTTTCCATTTCTGTCTTCCATTTAACAAGAGACTGGATGAACTAAGCAAAGATGAATCAACTCATAGCACCCTGGTCTCCAGCATGATGACCACAAGATGTAAAAACTACCAATATTTACACGTCAAATTGTTACGAATATAGCACCTTTTTCAGCATCTCTAGTATGATATGTTGAAAACTATCTTGCATTAAAACATGCAATTGTTTCATTGTGATCTTTAACAGCATACATATATCAAAAATCTACCATCTTCCAATGTTGCACGCACAAATGTATATTACCTGAGCAAGTTCTTTTTGTTCATTCACCAGTCTGCTGCAGCTTGCTATCATCTGGTCCAATGCATAGAGCCTATCCTCAAGGCCTTTAATAGCCTTCATGTTCTGATTATCTAGTTTGGCGATAGTTTGGCGACATTCTGACAGAAAGGGTTGGATGATCCTTGGATCAAGCTAAAAAAAGGAAGGAAATTAAAAAACGTTTGTTAGCAGTTGACATGCTGAAAGGTAAGGTGAGCTAGCTAAGTGAGTTTTCACAACCTTAATATTTTTCTTTTTTTTTTTTTTTCTTTTTTAATCCAACGTGTGCCTATATCTGTCATCTGTTTCAGAATTCTGAGTTAATGAGTCTATGGATTTTGTATCACAGCATGAATTTCTTTGAAGTATTCCAACTAGACCATCATAGAAATCAGGATCCTTACAAGGAGAAGGGACATTAGTTGAGGGGACAAGACAGGGTGCAGGGGGAAGTAGTAGTTTAAAGTTAATGGACATGGTCTACCCTGGAAGAGAGTCCATACAGCTACAATCAGAACAAGTGATGAATATGACTCAGTGGAAAGCGCAGTAGGGAGGGTGATGGGAAAAAGCTACAAGACTCACCAGCCTTTACCCACTAAATGAATGTTTTAATTGATTTCTTAGACAAGCAGATCAGTTCTAAGTAATTGGAATACAAGCTATGGAAAAGTAATACATTTGTAATACTTCTTGCTAATATTTTTCCTAATAAAAATACTTCAAAAAATGGTTATGGTATGCCATCTATTAAGTGTGAATCCAGTGAAAAGAACACTATCTTGTGAAGTCATGCTACCTGTCACAGCACTGGTTTCTTCACCAACATGCATGGTTTATGCCACTTACAGAGCACATAAATTAATCCTCAAAAAAGAAGGTGCTTATATGCCTCAATATTAACGTAAATAAAAGTACTGTTTTCCCCTCAATCTATTATTCAATTGTATAAAAGCTTTCACACATAGTACTTTTTCATTCTGGAAACACTTCTCCAGGGTACAGACTGCGGAATCTGAAGAGGAAAAGCATTACAAAATAAGGAGCAATCCTTAAGTATGTAAATTTATCACAATTAGCCACATGAATTTGTCCTACGTTTCAATCAAGGCTTCAGTATTTTTAACACAAAGAACACTAACTTTGGTCCAGGAAAATCTTTCATTATAAGCATAATTTCTATGAAAAAGGCAAAGAAAGAATAGAAGTAAAGTCATTTTGCTTATACGCCACAAGAAGCTATCGGCTTTCCAACAGAATGGCTATTTGAGAAACAAACAAAGTAACAAGAATTCATTGTGAAAATACACATTTTCCTGAAGGTTAAATTCTTAACACTCAAGAACTCTTAAAATACTTTCCCCCACTCCCAGTCTCTCCTTTGGTCTCCATTCAGAAAGTTATCTGACAAATGATGAGTTACAAAAAGTTGAGTCACTTCAAAGGCACCAGGATCTAGAAAATAAACAGCAACATTCAATGCAATATAATTTGATTTTTAAAAAACTATTAACTTACCCTGCTCATAGAATCAAAACATTTTCTGACCAGCGATTCAACATCATTAGGTCTATCTTGAACATTTATCCAGTCTAGCAAAGACACATTGAAAGAAGGCTGATCATCATCTTTCAATTCCACTGATGTTTCACTGTCCTGGACAGCAGCATTTTGACCAGATTCCTTAGCATCTTTTACATTTTCAGGATCTGTGCCTTCCAAAGCTGAATGTTCAACTGACTTGCAAAATGAGGCTAACATTGATTTATTGTTCACTTTAGATATATCAGAATAAAGCACCAATTCAGCAGATTTCCCATCCTCAGTTTCTTCACTTTCTGCCCCTCCATGCTCAGCTGAAGAATCCAGTCTTCCTAAACACTCTCTGTAACTATGTCTCGTTAGGCACTCCAGCAGTGGTATCTTGGCCATGATAGAAACAGCAGAACCCAAGCTTTTTTAAAAAGGGTGAAAAGAAAAAAACATCAGTATCTAGAAGCCAATGTGACATAAAAACTTAGACACAAACCACCTGTAACATAAAGTACTATT
Source organism: Cariama cristata (assembly GCF_000690535.1). Lineage (NCBI taxonomy): Eukaryota > Metazoa > Chordata > Aves > Cariamiformes > Cariamidae > Cariama > Cariama cristata. The sequence continues at coordinate 10,509 of NW_009604407.1, read as the reverse complement.
TATTTTAGAATTGAAGCAGATTTCAAAAGGAATTTGCTAACTACCCTTTCAAAATACTGTGTTCAGTATCAACATCACGGAACAACAGCTACAGAAGTTACAATTTTTGCTCTCTTCCACTGCTAAATATGAACTCTTGTAAACTTCCAAGTAAGCTTATGTTTATAGTGCAATGTAATAACGTACAGTTTGATACAACTGAGATATGACTTTTTTTTTTTTAACACACACAACTGGGACTTTCATGTTGCCAATTTGGATGGATATTAATGCTTATTAGCAAAGACTGAGCATCCTCTGGCTGACTACTTTTGCAGAGTTTGAATAGTTTCTATATATTTGGTAAAAGCTATGAAGTTCAACTTTTTTTTTAAAAGATGAAACATATTTATGTTTTATTTCTTTAAGTATCCAACAGCCACTTACATTCTATTAGGCAAAGCACTCATAGAAATACCATAATACTATAATGTCCATAAAGATGTTAAAGATTTTCCTTGAAGTAACAACCAGAGTTTTCAGGATACAAGTATACACACACACATATATATACACACACACCCCCCTCAAAGGTATATGTATACACCCAAAGTTTGTGTTATGACTTCATACTTTCAACTTAGATCATCATTCTTAATATCTGCTTAAGTGTATTAAAATGCAATTAATTCACAAGTGCAAATATGCATTTAAAAACGTTGATTAATGTCTAAATTTATTATCTAGTTATTTCTAGCGCACATTTGGAAGGATGCCAGCTCTTAAACAGCTGTTCATTAACAAGCATATCTTCCACATAATTCAATACAGGTTTCTGTGTGCTGATGAATACAATGAAAAAGTGTCAGTTAAAAAATGACTAGCATAGAACAGAAAGAATGTTCTGTGACACACAAATCAAACAAATACATGCTTGATTAATTAGAACCAGCACTAGACATACAACATTCAAAAAAATAAGTTCAAAATATAGTAACTTTGGAGTTCGAGGCTGAATTTAACAGCAAACCTACTGTGTAAGTTTCAACTTGATATCATCTACGGACTGCAAATAGCTTGAATATACATTTTCAAACTTGAAAAGCAGCTTTTGGTAAGAATATGTACAATCTTCCAAGTTGGCCATTATGGCAGCCCAGCCTTGATGCTGAAGATGTTCATCATGTACAAGACCTTCACAAAAGGAGCAAAGTTTCTTGGCAACCTCATACATTTCCTGGGAGAAAAAAAAAATAAAAATTCAACAAAATGCAAATCACTTCAGGTTTCTCCTGTGGTAACTATATAAAACATTAAAGTGAAATATTTAGAAAATATTAACATAAAAAGCGTTAAATTTAGATAGCTAAAAAGTCGTATACCTTAAAACGTCATCAAAAATAATAAAACTTCCCTCATTCTTAAATAAAAATTGTAATTAGATGATAAAAAAGTATAGATGATTTACTCAGAAATATCTTCAAAACAGGCAGGTGAAAGTTGCAGTGCTAAAAAAACCTTATTAAAATAATTAAATGCTGCTAATATAAAATATTCAGTGCACACACAGAAGAATAATAATGCTTGCACTAATCTGATAGAAGGAGATGACAAACAAGGTCCATTAAGGAGAAAACTGTTGATCAGCCAAGCAGAATCTCAGAACAAAACAATAAATTGCAGGATCAGTCAGCAGAAACACAGATGTATCAAATGCAAGAAGAGATGCAAGAGGAAAACAGGAAGAGTAACTATTTTACATTTACCAATTTAAGAAAACAGGCTGTCCCCCTCAAAGGGTCTACTACTTAAACACCAAAATGAGAAAGTAAAACAAGTGTGATACAATAAATCCTTCAGCTCAATACTTACCAATTACATACTACACGGAAAATAGTCTCCTGAGCATTCTCTTATGTTGGGTTGTAATATCTACCTACCCTCTCAGAAAGAAAATCTTACTACCTTTTGCAAGTTGAGCATACTGTTAAACTAGGACTGAACACATAACTTTCCTCTCCTATAGTATGTGAGTATGTATGGAGAAGCAAGTTCTACAAATACAGCGAGAAAGCAGTGTTAAAACCCCAACATATCAGTACATTTCAGAATGTATTTGCTGCTGAACACATGGTTAGCAGCACATACGCATACACAAAATGTTTAGAGCCCAACAACACTTACCTTCCCAAAATAAACCACAAAACTGCAGAGCATTTTATCCAAACAATTCAGAATTTTGACAAAACCTGAAAGTTACAAACACCTTCCCTTATTTATTTATTTTTTTTAAAAAAAGTCCAAGCCTTGTCTCAAGCAGCGTGACAAAATTTCACTGTACTTCAAATCACTGGTATCTAAGTGATCAGCAGATGAACAATAAATGTACAAACATACTTATACATGCAACTCCAAGGAAATCAAAAGCTATTACATATTTCTATCACTTTGTAGTAAAGATGGTATTTGTCTTCTCATTTTCCGATCTTTGGTCACTTTCTGTGCACACAAGAATAAAGATTCCCTGTTTGAAAAGAACAGTTATTTTATTTGCTGCATGAGTTCTCACTTCCTAAGTCAAAATCAATCAATAATACAACTGGGACGGCACCCAGACAGTACCCAAATCTGCAAGTCATCTTCTTCAGACTATCTCCAGTTCATCTATACAATTTAAATTTGCATAAGCTGACCAATGCAATATTGACAACTTGAACATTTATTATTCACTTAAATTCACTTTGTATACAAAGTTACTAAAAGGTAAATTCCAGAACATATATAAAAAAAGGCAGAATTACTGCTTCTTCGATTATCACATTAAGAACCAAAAGAACAGGCTGTTTTACCCTAAGGTACACTAAAAAATACACCAAAAAAAGGAAGCTGAAAAGGTAACTGAATGTCCCCATCATGTTCTAACGTATGGCCTGGGAATGCACACAAGCATTTTACCTTCAATTCACAAACACTATTGTCTTCCCAAATTCAACTTTCTTCCAAACTACAGGCAATAATTCCAGAAGTGAGAGCATATGCAGAACCACACATTAGTTTGAAGACTAAAATATTTTAAGCCATCTACAAAATCAAAACTGCTCATAAAGTCTTTTTATGCAGCTCCTTCAAGTGAGCATCACAGTTCACTAAGGAAAGTGAAGACTGGACTTCTCTCACCTTCAAACAGAAATGTTTCTGTAAAAGCTCTGGTAGAGGCTTTTGTTAGTTCTATTTTCCTTTGGACAAACTCACTTAGCATGGCACATCTCAAATGTGTAATAAGGAAATGTATGCACTAGTCCTGATATGAACAGATTTTCCACCTTGAGACATGCTCTTAACTAGCGGCCAATGTTTGCTTTTTAAGCTAGATTTACTTACTGCGTTCACAATGGAAGTCAAAAGTTACAAGTTAGTGTTGTCTTATGAAGTTTTATTACACGTCATTCTTGATGCTCCATCAAGAACTTAAGTGTTGTCAATTTAAGATTTTAAACAGCAGAACACTTTCAAACACAAAACAGAAGTCACAAGTTATGAAATTTTAGTAGGAAAAAAAAAATCATTAAAATTGAGATCGCTTGTTACACTACTGATGACCCGCACTGACACTTTGTATCTAGTCTAACTGCTGGTGATTTACCCAAATTTAACCAAACCAGAAGCTTGTGTCCCAGCAGTCTGACTCCTAGAAAAGTGAGAGTAAACAACGTATTTCCCAGAGCAGCAAATTAATATTTCTTAATTTTTTAGAAACCATGTAAAGATTCGTCAGAAAGGCATTCTAATATGCCAGATCCTGCCACTTACAACAGAGACTTGCCCAAAGGAACTGTTATATAGAAATAAAAATACCCCAATGCCATCTAAGGATTCAACCAGCTATTCACTGCCAGATGAGCTGCAGCTCCTTGTTGTACACACAGGAGAGGTGGACATTAAAACAAAAAATCTCCTTATGAAAGCAATCATAAACACAATACTGAAAGACTAAAGATTTTTTTTCTGAACTATTCAGAGCTTAAACTGAGCTAACATTGAGCTCAAAATTCATTCGCCTGAAAACATAGCTAAGTTTCTTTCAAATAACATGTTTTCAAAGTTACCTTTTAAGTTAATATACTACAAGTCAAATTGTATAACTAAGCAGAGATAAGATTGTTTCAGGGCACATATGCAAGATATTACAACAGTCTTCTGTATTATCCTCCTGAAGTCATTTTTACATGTGTATCCCAAGTGCCAAAGAAATTCCTTCTTGAGTGGTGGGGGCAAGCAGTAGAATTCTGTCTGCCTGGATGAACCCAAATGCAATTCAAGTCCGCAGGAACCCAGTACTGCTTTGGATGCTGGTTCCTTAGGCAATATCATGAAAGAAGCTCATTAAGTTCAAACAGTAAAGAATACTACTCTGGATTCAGGAGGTCCAAGTAGATGGTTCTAACAAAGCTCAAACCACATGGAGTAACTATTTGTTCACCTATCAGAACTGTTTCAGTCTTAGAAGATACCAAGCAGATTCCAGCAGAGGGAACAAGAACACTATGTTAACCATTAGTTTGTTTTTTAATGCTGCATGGAGGGGTCAAGAAGAAAACACTGCTTCGGTCAGTCCTACAACCCTGCTTTCAAAATGTGAGGGTGTGCAGTAAGAAAATGAAGTGTCGAAGCTTCTTCCTTCCTTTGAAGTATTTATGTAGCTTGAAAGTGGTTAAGAAATTAAAGACTACACAGCTATATCTTTTCTTATCATTCCATCACTACTGAAATACATCAAGTGATTTGGCTTGTTGTTCCTACCATGTCCATAGACAGTGTTTCTGGGGACACTTCCTCAGGCTAGTTCAGAAGGATCAAAATCAATATATTTCACATAACCAGTATGTCTGTATACAGAAAAGAATTAAGCAGCTCTTTGCTAAATCAATAAAGTCTAAAAACTGAATTATGTCAGGCATATAAATAAAGTCCTGCAATCCAACATATGTTTTAACACTTCTCAGTGAAGTTGTCAGCTGCAGCACAGAAAATGAAGCCTGCCTAACAGGCTTGCTTTGTCACCGATTTTTCACAAATCCACTCAAGGGTAATTGGCAGACACTAATGGTTCATAGAGCATAAAAGTTAACTTCAGTTAGCCTTGTAGAGCTACATCCATCCTTCTCAGCTATACCACCATACCTAGAACACTGACAGCTTCACCATACCACCAGAATGAAGACCTCAAGAAGCACCACTACCAGTACAAGATTAGATGAACCCAAGTTAATCTCAACTTGCTGTTATGCTGAAGAGTAAGTAAAAGCATCTTCACTTCCTAATTTATCAAGAAATTCACAGACCCACCAGAAAGATTTTTATCTTTGGCTGGGTGCTTTAACAGAACGTTTACTTTAATTATCTCCTTTGATCATCATAACTTAAACTTAGGCAATTCTTCAGATTATAATTACTTCTGTTCAGTGTGTTTCAACGAAAGTCAGTAGAAGCAACAAAGTTCATTTTACCTAGAACAGAAATTAACAGGTAAAGTATTTCCCATCAATTTCAAGACTTTGTCTTTGCATCCTACTGTCGTAATTCTGCTCGTCTGAATGAAAAAAAATCTGGGGAAGGTCTGTTTGTCTTAAGTGGTCTTTGGACTTACCTCTAAAGAACAAAAGTTCTCAGGAAATGCAGGGTTCTTTCCATTCTCTACAACCCTGTGGTAAAAGGAAACAAGTCATCAAAGTCCTCTATTGCCATGTGTCTGAAATCCTGAAAAAAGGACTCCTTATAGGTTTCAGTCACCCTAAAAAATCAACCTCAGACCAACAAATCAGATCCTTGAAAGTGAAATTACACATGCCCATATGCTATAATAGCAGCTAAACGCTTCCATAAAAGGTAACAGTTATCTTGCTTACCAAAATTAATAACCAAGACCATTACCTCTAATTCACACACCTCCAACTAAAACATCAGTAAAACTACTAGATTAACCGCTTCAAGATTTCAGCTTTTAAAACCGGCAATTGGAACGGTTAACTTCACTGTGAGGGAGACTGATATTTCATGGCAATTTCTCTCCTTTCATTAAGTGGTTAACTATTCCATTCTCCTTTAATATTGGTCATTTTTGGTGACTGCATCCTTTGGACATTTGTCCACACAGTTCTTACATCTCAGGAAGTATTTATTTCATCAGCATAATACAGAATAAGTTATTCTGTAAGTCAGAGCTTAATGATTTTTTCTTCAGTACTGTTTTCACTAACTCTTTGCTCTGACATTAAAAGCAGGCTTGGAGAAGTCAAGTGACAGAATCTACTGCCGAAAAAAAATACTGAGAAGCTGACATAAACCACCACAGTCAGCGAATGAAACCATGGTACAAGGTAAGTGATAACTTCTACTACCTTGATTCCAAGCCACCCAAGTCTTTTTCTCCTGGTGAATTTTCTAAAATCTTGATCTAACAGTTCTGGTTACAAATGCCAACCAAAACAAATGCTGTATCTTTTAGTATACCTTAGGGTAGATCTTTTCATACATCTCAGGGTAAACTAAAACCTACTCCATTTTAACCCCACCCAGCTCGATTACTTTGAAAGATTATGAGACTGATCGTTAATCCAAATTACAAAGAAGTCTGTACTTCTGTGGAGGAGCTAGAAGGCTATTAGACTAATAATTTAGCCAAAAAGAATGAATAGCATTAATATAGCCAGACAATTGTTACAAACATTACAATGCCTTAAAGAACATAAAAATTTTGAAGTAACTCTTTTCTAGAGGGTCTCAAAACAGCTTTCTAGTAGAAGTGAAAGAGCATTTCTCTAAATAGTAGATATGCAGCTTTCAGGAAGCATGACTATACTTCTTGGCTTAAGTATTATGAAGTGTTTGGAACTAAACCAAGAATAATCTAGGTACTATGACTACAGCCATAGTTTTAGGCAACCAAATGAAATGATCAGGCAGTTTCTCATCCTCGTTCCCACTTCTCATAGAAAAACTGACCGGAAATGACAGTTTGATGATGACAGCAACAGCATCACATGAAGTCTGAAACATACCCACTAACAGAAAGTCGAAGTTTCCGATATCCTTCTTCTGGGACAAATAACATGGGAACTTCAGTTAAATCACTAAAAAGAAAATAAATAATCCTTTCCTAAAGGCCAAGCTACCAGAAATTGTTTTAAGCAATAGTGTTAAGAGACCACAAGATTAGACACGATTCACATAACTTAGTTTATTGCACCATGTGCTTTTGTTTGTTTTCTCCTAAGCTGGTGTGGACATAACTTTTTGCAAACACTCTGTGCACCTCATGTCCACATACTGCAGCTCAAGGCCAAAACTGCTGAACTGGAAGAGAGGCGGGAAACCAGGCTAGCTGTAAAAAGACAAGCTGTAACCCTTTGGGCACAGACATCTCAAAGGTAAGAATTCCAGTTTAGCTGGTAAAGGAACAAGTTAAGGTAACAAGGGTAGCTTTTTTAAAGCTACCTAATCTTTAGACTGTGAATTCTACATAATGAGATGTTGGGTAATCAACACAAACTTAAGAAAATCTGTCTAAATGTTAAAATCATGAAAGCAAAAAGAAAGAAAAAATTGAGGTATCTTGGTATGATAACCACGGTACCGTGGAAAACCAAACGGAAAGTAGTAATTTTCCCACAGGAATGATTTTGGGTTAGGAGGTATTAAAATCTAAAATTAAAATCTATTAAAATCTAAAACCTAATCTACATGTAAGTTAATGAAATTAGTTTCAATTAGGAAAAACAAAAAGAAAAAGGCTGCTTTCACATATACATACACCCTATACATATATGGACAAAAGGCTATAAGAATCCCAGGGCCTCCACTGTGAATCAAAAGATAACTTTTCTTTATACCTGAATAGTAACTAAGGATATCTGAAAATTATGGCAAAAAAAATGCAGAAAGCAAAAGCAGAATTTAGATCGATAATGGTCAGCTTTAGACAAGCAAAAAACAATGCAGAGGAAATAAAAGTATGGATTAATAAAAATACTTGTTAAAGGAGAATCTAGAACTACTTGTTATTGTGAAAAGAGTCAAAGGCCATACATCAGTGTACAAAAAGTATGGAAGCATGAAAGTGAATCAGAAATATCTGTCCACCTGACTCCACAGTACAAATAAGGTTCAAAATAAGGTAGTGTAAAAAAACCACCTTTCATACAGTTCTACGGCATAGTTGCCAAGCAGTATACAGCTCAAGTCACAGATGCCGAAACACTTGATTAAACTCAACAATTTTCAGGCAGGCTTAAAATGAGGGAGAAACAAGACAGAAATAAGTCTTCACACCCTGAAACATTCATAATCTTCCACACAAGTTTGCCTATTACTAAAGTAGATGTAGGGCATGAGGTATAAAGAGAACCAAGAGCTCTTGCACAGTAAGTTAGTAAAAATTGCTTAGAAGATCGCTGCTATTTCATATGCCATTTACAATTTCGTATCAAGTCCGATTTTAAACTCATACTGTATATCCTCCAGGCAGAAGAGATACCAAATCAAATAGAAACTGGTAGCTATGAAATATTCTCCCCTACTTTTACACAGTTATGCATCACTGTTTCTTATTGTTGACAATAGCCAAGACTTTCTATCATGAGCAATGATTTAGACTGTAACTTTTATTTTCAAATACAAAATATTTTTATCATGTACTAGTAGTAAACATTAATTAGTTAAACCAAATTCATTAAATTACACTAAATATTACAACAGGCAAAAACTCTCCATCAAGTACTGCCTCTCTGCTGTGCTGGTAAAGCAGGTTACTGTCTCTCTAAAATTAATAAAAAGACAAAGCTTGGATCATTACAAGGCAGGCTTTTCATGCCCATTTTGCAGGAAGTCTCCTGTAAAGTACTCTCAATGTGGCTTTGGATGCATCAATCTCACAAGTACAGAGATTCAGAGTCTTTCTAGCTCTCCCCAGATTTTAATCAATTTTGAGCAGAATTAATATCCCATGTTCCCTCTTCCCCCCAGCCAAGAGGCTTATGGTGAACCGTGAAGAAGATTAACGTTCTAACAACATTCCCAGTCCTTCCTCAGTTTCATCTGAATTACCGCTCAATATGCTTCAAGCAGGCATCATGAAAAACTGCTTTAGTACAATACTGCAATACTCATTTATACAGTTTTCACACCTTGGTACATCTAAAATCATGATAGCCCATTTGCTAATCTTCCACCATACATGATGGTTTTGTCATTCCCCTGACCTCCCAAAGAAATACCCAATGCATTTTCACAGCGTAACACAGAGGTTAGTTTTGAACAACACAAAATCTTGGATAAAATTAACTGCGGGTGTAAAGGTGTATCAGATTTAAGATTATTACTACCTATTTAATATTCAAACAAACTTCTACATTTTCACAAAAGATTCATCATTGTAGCCCTTTTAGAAGCAGGAAAGAGCGGGAAGAAGTGGAAAACAAAATAACCTTTTTCACGATAAATCTACAGGCTAAAAATAAAACCTTCATTCTACTTAGACCCACGTTTAAAGACTTTTAAATACTAAATTCCTCCATCCATCCCGTAATAATAGGTGCCATCAAGTATGGAAACATTTATTTTCTTCTTGCAAATCAGCTCAGGATCACTCTCTCTAGATAAACTTTTCAGTCTTTAACTAAATATTATAACTCCAGTTGGTCAATGAAAGCTGTACTCCACACAGAGTATTTCTGAAATACAGGCTTCCCTTGCAGAGGACTTGCCACCAGAACAAGCCAGTAAAGACCTAAATAACTAATTTAAAGGCAGAAATACTGCAATAAACTTGCTTGCTCTGCATATTAACACATCCTTCAGAATCAAGGGGGTAGAGGAGGTAGCACTAACAATTCTTTTCAAGACTAAGTAGGAACATTTCATATAAAACTGCTGGAAAAAAGCTTCCTCCAGAGGAATGAAAAGTGTTCTAATAGTGTATATTAACTTCATCAGACCAAAACCAAAATTAAGAATCTTCAAGACCACCAAATCAGGGATGGGATGAAGAAAGAAGAGAAAATACCAGTAATGAGAAATGTGAGACTGGATACCACCACCTTTCATTTCCATTTTCCTAAGTAAAGCACAAACACAAGTCTGTAGTAATTACTACGGCCCCCCTTTCATATCAAATCAACCCATGTTAAGCATTTAATAGATATCAGTCTTGCTGACTTTTATAACATCCTCTTAACACCTCACAAAAAATGGTTTTAAAGCACTTTCAGTTTCAGCTGCTAAAACCAGAATCTTCACACTCTTGAAGGAGCACAAATGAAAACCTCCCACTCCCAGCTGAATTCACATCGATATCCACTCTTCCCCATGTGACAGTCTCATGACTCACAGATCCCTAATAACTAAGTCAGCAGTAACTGTCAACAGGTGGTAGAGAGAAGAGAGTCTACTGGACTCAATCCTCGCCTTAAATCAGACAGTATGTCAAGGTCAGATTATTCAGGCTAACTTTCCCCCTCCTGACAGGTCAGAAGA
>NW_009604406.1:44534-47589 GCF_000690535.1 Cariama cristata | reverse complement strand
CGGCCCAGCCTTAAATGGTGACACACAGGTTAAACCACCTTCTCAAGTATTTAGCACAGATTCAGTTCCAGCATGACTGCATTGCTGTGTCAGCTCCAATGAGCAAATTGCTCGTATCAAAGTTGGTATCGACTAATTCGGCATAAGCTCTGTAGAAGAAATGGCTCTGCAGGGGGAACTCAAGCTCAGTGCTCTAAGTCACCTCTCTTCATGTACCATGAGCGACTTATATGGGTGTTTTGCTGATAGTTTAAAGTGACAGAGGGCAGAAGACAGCTGACTTTACTCAGAATGAGTTGGAGGACTGGAAACATAAATTTGGCTGTTAGGAAGCCTTTAGGGCATATCTTCTAGTTCCTTTGAGCTCATGAGAAAATGACATATACACAACAATTCAGGATAAGCAGAAACTGAGTCTCTATTTACCAGGAACCTCTTGTAAGAGGATGAAGCACCATTTTGAATTCCTAACTACATCTTGCTTCTTATGTACTGAGAAAACACTAACAAGCACACATTGTAACAGAAAAGAAGAACAACAAAAGAAAAAAAAAACTTTTAAAAAGAGAGGGAACAATTCTCAATGGTGGAAAAACAAAACTGAAATCCAAATGCTTCAAGAGTTGTCTGAAACGGAAACAGGAAGAAATATGTCCTTCTAAACAACTTATTTTCTAACATCAAAGATCAAACACGCGGCAGTATTCAGTTCTCTCTTCTGACATCTTGCTGTCAGTATTTCCAAATGGCATGGAAACTTGGAAAATTAGATTCTGAGAAAGCAGTTCCTCAAGGAAGGAAACATTTTTTTAGTGGGTTTTCTTTTTACTATTATTGTATTTCCCAGTAAAGACAGTAAGAAACAAAACCTCCTTCATGGAAAAGTTTTATACTCAGCTAGAGCTCCTTACCTTCTCTTCGTTCTTATTGCAGCTTTTTATCGTAGTACAATGATTACTATAGCATGTGTGCTTTGAAAATCTTTAGAAGGTTGAGCTAAATTTCAGTGCTTTTTCACAGCTCTTTTATCATTGAGGTGTTTAAAACTTACAGTTAGAAGTAGCCGAATACTTCAGTTCTTTGATAAGAAAGGACAAGGGGTAATGGTTTTAAACTAAAAGAGGGTAGATTTAGACTTGACATAAGGAAAAAATTTTTTACAATGAGGATGGTGAAGCACTGGCACAGGTTGCCCAGAGAGGTGGTGGAAGCCCCATCCCTGGAGGCATTCAAGGTCAGGCTGGATGGGGCTCTGAGCAACCTGATCTAGTTGGAGATGTCCCTGCTCACCGCAGGGGGGTCGGACTAGATGACCTCTAAAGGTCCCTTCCAGCCCAAATGATTCTATGATTCTATAACTTCCCTTCTAACCCAAAAACTGCCAAGTGTGTACTTTAGGCAATTAAGACAACTCCATCCAGAATTAATGAAAATATTTTCCTGGGTCAGACTGGCCATTTGTATTGATTATTAGTTTGTGATTGCTACGCCTTGCTTAAGAGAGTACATTAATCTTCTTGGTACTGTACTTGTCTTGGGAACATGGTGTACAATACAGTTCAGACTGGCGATAGCTACCTCCTTTAAAATGCTTTTGCTTCTGGTTTTCATCACTTTTACAGTTTTGTGTGCCTGAAAAAGGCCAAAAAACTTCAATTTGTGGGAGAAGTTTTTATGTCAGGAAATCGGTAATTTAATTAAATGCAGCACACAGTTGATATGATTCAAAACATGTATGTGCATCTGCTTCACGCTAAAAGGCTTAGGCCGTTCAGAAATAGCTGGTCAGGTATGCGATAGGAAACATAAGGAACATACCTACAGTGGTACACTACAGAGAACTTCATTTTTAGAAAAAAAAGTTTTCTAAAATTAGTTACTTGGCTATAGAAATAAATATCAAACATTTTAATGGAATTTCCAACTTTTGATTAGAACAGTTTTTCCTTGCATTTTCCTTGCATAATTTAATTACCACAGTCTCAAACTTGTGATTTACATATAAAAGCAGAGATCACTTTGAAACAAATCAAATGCTCCATTAAAGAAGTGATCAAATGAATAATTACAAGGAAAAAAAAAAGATTTTTTTGCACTTAGACTCAAAACGTACTTTCCAGTAAAGCAGCTTCCATTCAAACAAAATTTAACACAAAGAAGAGAATCATTGGAGTATTTCTCCCTAACCGAAATGCTGACAAGTTATAGGCTCTATTGCCTTGAGCAGGAGGATAGCAGAGCTAATCAGAGATTTTGATTGCCATTAATTTGAAGGGCAAGGGGCAATGATTGCCTGTGTACTTCCCATTTTCTTACAAAGCATCTGTTCTCCAACTTCACCAACTAGACTACTTTCACTGCAGTCAAGCTGTGGTATCCCTCTTCCCTTCACTACGGTAGAACCAGTGGTGTAGACCTCTCTAACCAAAGGGATATGGAAAGACAACTCAAACCAGTGTGGCTTGGATGAAATACAGTAGCATTTCAGAATGAAGATACGTTGATTCTGAGGTCAGAGATTTGTACATTTTTTAATTGCTTCCCCCTCACAGAATCAGAATCATAGAATCGGTTTGGTTGGGATCATCAAGTCCAACCTTGGCCCGAACACCTCCATGTCAGCTAGACCATGGCACTAAGTGCTACGTCCAGGTAGTAGCACAAAAAAATTTTCCCCACTTTCTAAAAAGCTCATGATATTAAGGTTGGATTTGGACTGGACCACACAGGAATGCTCTTTTGTAAATCTCTTGGAGAGGCTGGAGTCATAGCACCCAGGAGACTGCAGCCTTCTGATTATTTTGAAGCTCACCTTTCCAAATTTAGCTGAGTATCAACTCAAACCTAGTCGGGTAATTGAATGAGCAACACAATTAACTCTTCAGTTTCACAGCCACACACAGAAGTGACTCGTAATTTTCAGCAAGTTCATAGTTGAACATTACCAGCTTTCTCTTATAAAGTGTTATTTTAAGAAATTTATTTAAAGTAAGAGACCTGAGACAGAGAGATTGTCTCAAGCCTAACATATGCATCATTAATCCAAATTTCAGTC
>NW_009604406.1:44249-44502 GCF_000690535.1 Cariama cristata | reverse complement strand
CCAAAAAAAAAATCCCTCAAAGAATCTTTTAGAAGCCTCCACACCATTTCCATTTTTTGACTGCTTTTCCAAATAGGATTAAGAAGAGTTAAAAATGTAGATGCCATATAAAAAGATATAAGCGCAATGTGTAGTGTTCATAACTATGGTCATATTTAGGGCATAAAACCAAGCAGGTCCTACAAAAGACAAATCAACAGATGCACCAAATGCAGGTACTAGTAAGTCTTCTTTCAAAGGCTGGGAGATTCGT
>NW_009604406.1:0-44218 GCF_000690535.1 Cariama cristata | reverse complement strand
GTAGGGGGTTACACTTCAATTTTTTGGACTCCTTTCACCATTGCAGCTTGCCAGGGCTGTGTTAGCTTCTGCTAATCTATACCCAGCAAACCAAAAGAGCAGTTCAGCTGCAGGTAGAGCTGATTTGCAACACTGACAGCTTTAACACCACCTAATTAAGAGATGCTTTGCTGAAAGCCGCTAGAGGTGGATGATATCACAGCAAAATAAATGGGATTGATCAAGTAGTAAAGATACACAAGGAAATGTGTGATTTTGGACAAAAATGGTAAATTTTGGGGCATGCCCTCAATACTGAGAAGCAACATGGACAGGAAGAAGTTGATCCAGTAAGGGAAAGGAAAGAAAATACATAATTTTCCCGCCTCACAAATTCCTGAACTCTTATGATCCTCTTCTCCCTATAACCCATCCTTTCAAAATTATTCTCATATGTCCTTTATGAATTTTCACTTCAGAAATACTTACCCGATGTGAAAGCACATGGGGTGGGAATTAAGAAATCTTACGTTCACAGCAGGTGAAGGACAGAAAAGCAGAACAGGAGCAAAGGAGAGCAAAGGGTTTAGTACCACGGTGAGCTCGTAAGAGTAGTCAACAGAACCATGATAGGGGAATTGACATTCATGTACTGTAAAACTCATCCTAGGATACGGATTTACACGAGCCTCACTTCTGGTTCCTGCTCTTCAACTGGTGAGTGCAGTGTTTGCCTAAAAACGCAGAACATTAAATCAGGTTGGGAATTGAGAAGAAAGAAAATTAAATGAAAGAAAAAGGCAGGTTAGAAGTTTGCCATCAGCACATACACAGCTGTTTTTAAAACTTTAATTAATAAAAAATCTATAATTGTGAATTGATTTTGTTATATACTAAATCAAAATGAAGCAGCTAATTAGTAAACTAAATCTCTTCTGGTCTGTTTCTAAGAGTTTCTATTGAAGTGAACTTCAAAGGATTTCTTTAAAAATATGAGCATCAAACATTTTTTTGAACAACAAAGGAATATCCTTTGATAGGAAAATGCTGTTGTCCTATATTTGCAATATATAATTCTTATTTGATAATTCTCAATGGAATTATAAGGTATCTCCTAAGACTTGAGGAAAGAAGAAGGATGCTGTAATTAAATGATAAAACAAACTAATAACATAAGTCTGACAATATTGGTGCAAGTTCTGCAAATTTAGATGTTTTCTCATTTGAAAATAATTCAGCTGATTTTATTTTTCCAATGATCATCTACAGCACTTTTAAAAATGGTCACATTAATATATATCATGAAGCAATATTTCCATTTATAGTCATCCCTGAAGAACTGGAAAATACAGATATTCCAGCTATTTTATAAGCGTTAGATTTATATGATTTTGATTATATCAAGTATGAAGCAATTTACTTGTCTTTACTCAAAACCATCTCTTTAATTATGCCCACTGAAATACATCCAAAACTGAAGGACTATTTGTAAGACATCATGAGATATACACTCCCAGTGTATTTTTATCCTGTACAAATTCTTTAAAGGGAACTGTTGTCACTGACATACTGCAGTATACTGAACTAATATGCTATTCTAAATACCAATGAAGTAAGAACTCTTTAGACCTGTATGTCCAGTTTTCAATTTTGACTATCATCTAGAGTTTTATTTTTAGCAGATGAAATTGGGTGTGTCTGTGAACTAGAATGTGCTCCCCAAATGCTTCTCATTATTATCATGATAGCGTTTTGTACCTAACTGAAGAGTAGGGCCTACTGAAAATGCATTAGCTCAATATGTGATTCAGTATTTGCATTGTGAATTCAACTGGAGTTTTGAATGTTTAAATGACCTAGGCTTTCAGTTATCATCAATGACTGTCTTAAAATTACATGAATCACCTCCTGTTAATGTCTCTTTCTTCTGATTATAAAGTGCCTAAGGTGATCAACTCCTATCAGCACATTTAATTGCCAGACTCCTAAGACGGCCAAATAAATTCCATTCCTTCTATGTCTATGTCTGTACAACCACACCTACGCATAAATATCTATTCTTACCCACATTCCCACCCCTAAGGCTTTTAAGTAATTTTTAAATTAATTTCTAGTTCATGTTGCTATCCCACCAGTGCAAAGAGTAAAAACATTTAAATTAAAACTGCATCCATCACTGCCATACATCCCCTTCTAAGCCACAGTTATATTCCATTATTCACCCTTCGCATACCATATCTTACTCTTCTCTTAAACAACCAGTAGGCTTAACCTTACTGGTCATATATTCATGATTAATGCTGAACTGAAATGGTGTGTACAGCATAAATTGTACATTGATTTATAATGTGGTTTTGTTATGTGAAAAAGGAACTTCAGTGCCAGCATTACTACAGACAACTTTCCAAGCGATCTGCAAAAGTAACTACACCGGTTCATATATACCCACTGGTATCACTGTCCTTTCAATTACATGATGATGCCACTTCTTAATGTTTTTAGTTTAATATATTTGCATAACCACAATCCTCAAAAATTAGTAAGTTTGTAGCATTGACTACGTCCTTTGTACATACGCTTATCTCTCTCAATATAAGCTCCTTACTGGTTTGTGAAAACACAGCACATTCACATGTGGAACAGTGTTCTGAGAGATCAAGATTTTCAGAGCAGTCAAGTGGATTTAGACACCCAAGTTCCATTGAAGGAATGAAATAGATGATACAAAACGATTCTTGGAATTGCTGAAGCACAGTACATCATTAATTCCGAGAACCAGGCAGTATTCTAGAAATGTGTTCAAGGTTAAACATAAGCAGCAAAGTAAATTCCCTACCACTAGAGTAAACTGTAGGAACTCCCTTTTTTCCTTATATTTATAGCTGGGAGAAACAAACAGCTAGTTTCTCTCATACACTCCTAAGGAGGAACACTTAGCAAGAGCATGTCCCTTTTGCCTCAAAGGTTTATGGTATTTTTATTTGTTTCAAGACTGTTTAGATTTGTTTCAATATTTATATTGAATATACATATATTTAGATTTGTTTCAATCTACCATTTTTAATGACTGCAAAACCAATGTCCTATATTCAAAATGTTAGAGATTAAATCCTTCTCCAGTGCAGCCAGTGGCAAAACTCTTGCTGAGTTTGATGGTGCCCAGGTTCTATTGTTTCCCTTCTGCATTTCCCCCAAAGAGAAAAGAGAGAAAATCTGGAGGAACAGAGAGTGAAAAAACTGTGCTTGTCACATGCCCTTTCCTCCTCACCTCTTCTCTGAGGGAGAGGTAGAAGAAGGTCTCTAAGCATCGGTGCTTGGCTCTACTTAGCTCTGCAGAACACCGAGAATCCCCCATCAGTTTTCTCTCAGAAACCCAGTCCGAGAGCAGTGAATAATCCTCTTTTGCAGCTCAGTCGGTGAATAACAACCTGCCTCAGAACACTCAACTAAAAGACCAGCGAGCCAAAGTTGGTATTTCTGCACCATCCACAGCTCAAGTATCCTTGCAGGCAGATTACTGCTCCAGGTTTGGTTTTAGTTATCTCAAGGACATTCTCAGCTGCAATAAACTCTGCTCAGCTTGCTCTAACCCCCAGGAAGTTACTCTTAGCACCTTTCGAAGGATGCCTGCTCACTGCCACCTCAAAGTCTCCTGACATAAGCTGTAAGACCCTAATGCTGTAACATAGCTACGCCTCGCCTGACTTCATCCACATCCTTTGAAACCACCTCCATGTGAAGCATGCTCAGTAGCATCCTTGGAAAAGGAACAGTGCTCCCTTCTCTCACGGGACTCCTTCTAACCGTGAGCACACGAATAAAACAAATACCATCCACAACAAGGCATAGCGTAAATGAGACTCCCATCCATACCTGCACTCTTACTTTTCCACAAGCAATGCCGACGGCATCAGTAAGAGGACTGGGGCACAAAATCCTTACATATTTCAGTGACTAATGAGACTCATATATATGCCTGTGCTTGCTAAACCAGATCTTTTGCTGAATAAACTACTGGTATTCAGGAAACAAAACAAGGACCTCTATGCTTAATAGCTTCTTGGTTGAAAATTATTGCCTGTTAAAAGTAAATCTGGTAACAACAGAAGGTTATTAAACTTGCAAAGCTATGAATTACAAATGCTGGAATTATGGTCATCTGTGTCTGGCGACTGCATGCTAGAATTCAGTCTTTAATGACATGGTCACCAAAGTCCTGAACTTTTCAGTGAACTTCAAGGGCCTGTAGGATGCACATCAGTAGATGAAATATCCTGCAACATGTGGTTTGAATAAGGCGGAAAATGGCATATGGAGAAAGACGGCTTCATAGTTAAGGCAGCCAAATACTTCCTTGGAGAACTCTATTTGATGTCTACCTCTGCTGAAAACTTTGTGATAACTAACCAAATGCTCTGAAGCTTTTCCTAGCCAGTCATTACTAGAGTGTTCCTCATTTTAAAGGTATCTGACTTTAGGGGGAAAAATGTGAATTTCCAGCATGTTGCCTCGCATGTCCTGCCATGCTTTTCAAAGGTGTAGCTGAGTACTGAGTTGTCAGTGGTTGTGATTTACAGTTATGCCTTACTATTGCCATAGCACATTTCTCTCTTTTTTTTTTTTTTTTTTTTTTAACTTTAAATTCAGGGCTACTGATATTTCAAACTTGTATTCAACAAAATCACTTTAAAGGAAGAGTGCGGTGTACAGAAAAATGGAAACTTTACTTAAAAGAGTTAATGTACAAATATGAGAAAAACAGGTTGGCTTCTAGAATTTATGGTTACCAAAATTTTGCCTTTCAAACAAACTTATCTTTGAGTGTGCTTAGTAGACTGATTACTATGAGGGTGTGACGGAACAATACCAACCAAACATCTGTACCCTGATCTTGGCAAAACACTTACACTTGGGTAGGTATGACTAAAATCTACCTGATACCTAGCAGTGCACAAACCTCTGTTTGCTTTAACAGGGAAAGATTTAATCTATGCAAAAAAAGCAGTACAGGAGCTATTCTGGCTCCACAAAGCATAGAACAGGCGTGCACTCAGCACAAAATCAAGACCCCCCACCACAAGAAATGGTTCAGATTATCTTCCAGAGACAGAGCATGAAGTTGCTCACTCATAACAAACTTGCTCAGAGGGCTCTTATAGTTGTTTGCTTTGTTTCTGCCCTCTTCCAGTGACTGACATGCATAAAGGTACATATATGTGTATGCATATGAGTGAAGAAGCATGTTTATGAGTTCTGATTGAGTGGCAGCAACTAAATGGATGAGGGAGGTTAGGTCTCAACAGTGAAGGTTTATCAGCCTTGGCTAAGGACAGCTAGCATAGACCAAAGGTTGCTGAACCTTGGCTAGAGAAGAAAGAAAGAAGAAATTAAGGATCTGTGAATGGATCTGGTGGTGGCGGCTTCTAAGCTATGCAGTATTGGGAAATTTTAATCTGGGCAGCAGATGAAATGGACTGACGGAGGGTAAAAATAGCAAGATTTCTCTTGCAAACAACCATGAGTAGTCAGTGTGAGGCAGTTTCTCAGTAGAAGAGAAATGGCTTAGAAGATTCCGGAGAAAACTGAGAAGATATCAGAGATGATGGTTCTGAGCCAACAGAGTAACAGACTGCATAGAAAAACTGTATGAGATAAAGAGAGTATGAGGGAGGGAATTGGGTGTCGAGTCAGCTTTCACTAATTAGTGTTCCAGTTCTTCCTCTGAGTTATCTAGGATCCTACAGAGGGAAGTGGAGGCCAGAAATAAAGGAGCACAGCACATGTACTGTCAACTCTGCCATATTAGCAGTGTCTGTAGTAAAACACCTTCTGAAATCAAGCCCACTAGTGAATATATCTGCTTTCTTCAGCCAAACTTTTCTGAAAAGTTTATGATACAGAAGAGGAAATGATTTATATACACTGGGTACTGTGCAATTAATAAAATGTCACCACATAGATTAAATACACTGGGTGGCATCAATGGTAAAATGAAGTATAGCACTTAATGTGTATGATACCTCAAGCTACTATTCAAAAAATGAGGTGAAGATTAAATTAAAATGACTGATTGTGGAAAGCAATTACGAAAAATCCTGAAACACTGCAATTTAAATATGAAATTGCATGTTGTGAATCTAGACCTATAAAAATATAAAAAAAATCGATGTCACAGCTAGCAAAGAAAGCATCTACCGAAGGCGCCTGCTTCTCTCCACTGAGTACAACCTTCTGTGCCTCAGTTGGATAACTAAATTTTAAATATCTAAAATAAGATAAATGCCCATTCCTGCCCATAGGAAGAACTGGTTACTGTGTACTAGGAAAGAGTATGCCAGCATTTTGCCAACTGTCCTTAGGAAAGGAAGCCCATGTAACTGATCTGCACTGAGCTGAGGTGGAAAGATCAAGGCTCCTCATGCAGACAAAAGGCAAAGTTGGGGAAAGCAGCCAACAGTTTTTCAGTTGTGATTCATTTTTATCTTTCTCATCTTACAAGAGAGACAAAGAAGCCCCTGCTGCACTACACCCTTAGCCCTCCCAATGCAGAACTATATTCCAGCCTTTTGTCCAGCCTGGCCTGACAATGACTGTAGCCGTTGGAGGGCATTTCCCTGCTACCACACAAACTCTTCCACAGAATTGACAACATTCGTTGTGGGCCATAAATTCTCTCTTTCTTAATTTCATCCCATTGGTCTTAGTCATATCTGCTTGTACCACACAATGTACACCCTGCTCTACCCTTTCCCAGTTTTCTGTATTTAAAATACTTAGCATTAACAATCAGGCATGTTTGTTTTCTGCTTCTAAGTATTGTACTGTGTCCTTTTTGCCCCCATATTACACAACAATTTGTTAAAAACTTTTCACCTGAGGAAAACTCATTCTCTGGTACCACCTGGTACTTTTACTCCCTTAAAGGAATGAAAACCAAGAAGCAACTACAAAACCTGATCGCCACATGCAGTCTTCTTAATTGCCAGCTGGCTGCACAGCTCTGGTTGGGACTTCTTGGGTGTAAAACAACACCCAGGCACGGCTCCCTCCATTCTGAACAATATTCCAACATCAGAAAAGTCTTTGCACCCTTGAACAATCTCATTTGCCCTGGTATCATGCCTGAGAGCATGCAATGCATCATCTCAGCATCAGACCATAAAACTATGGTTCTGGTGAGCCACGACACAACCCTTACATTATTTTGGATACCCAGAACTGAAAAAAACACAGAGAAATAATTGTGCCTGAAGGACACAGGGATGCCACAGGGGCCCAGAAGAGACAAAGGGCCAAGCACTGTGTAAAGTGGGCATGATCGATCTGTTCTGGAGAAGGAAGTATGGAAGGCCACAGTCCATGTCAGATGGCCTCCGGGCCATCCTAGCCCTCCTTAGGTAGAAAAATAAAGATAACAAGAGTCTATAAAAGGGAGTGCACACTGTTATTGTGACACTTCAGTTTTGTACATTGTCTGAAAGCTCTGAGACAAGAACACACAATGATTTTATTTTTTGGTATGGAAGAATTAAAATAACAGACAGGAAAAAAGAAGAGACCTCTAACTGCAAAATAGTCACCCTGAATACCAAAATAAATCTCAGGCTAGAAATCAAAATACATCTATGCTAAAGAAAGGTTGCAAACGTGCTGTCAGTTCACATACATTAAACATGAAGAAAGTTAGTCTCCCTCCTCCACAGGCCACACTGCTAGCTTTACTCTTCACTCCTGTCAGGCCTCAAAGACCCTCTTTTCAAAGGTCTGAGGTAAAGGTAGGAAAGAAAGGGAATCCTAGGAAGAGATTTTGTGCAAAACTGTGCAAAATTTGAAGCAAAATTGTGAGGGAATCAGCCTGAAGATCTGAATTTACTGTACTGTACTGCAGTCTTCAACTTGTTAAAATGCACAGGTCAGCTGAAGACACTTCTCTCTGGCTGGCACTTGAAGAATTCACCACACATTAAGGATGTAGACTTTGACATGACTGTGCAAACACTTCTCTCTGTAACAACTGCATTTGTGTCAGTGAAATCACTCATATAAAAACATGATTCTCAAAGCTCTAGGTACCTTCTACTGATTTGAGCAGGATTTAATAAATGCAAAATACTTACAAAAATTCAGTATGCATGCTTGCTGAAGGGGGACTTAATTTTGCTTTAAATCTTCACATCAGAAATATATAATATAGATTATTACGGCCTACTGGAGAAAGAGGAGGTACAGACTTTGGCTTTAGACATTCACCCCAAAAGCACTGGCACACCTAAAACAGAAAAGTAAACACCCTGTGCGCTGATGCAGTCTGGCACCAGCAGATTCAGATCCTCAGCTGCCCTCTAGCAGTGCCCATCTCTGTCCGTTGGCTCTGTGCCACTATGATCCTACCACTGGCATCTGCTAAGGGCTTAAAGACACGTGAGATGAATCAGGACTCCACTGATTCTCAAAAGAGTTAAGAGTCAGTGTTCAGAATAGCAAGAATATGATAAGAAAAGGCAAAGACTTTTTCTCATCGATTTTTTTTTTTATGAGATAAATTCATGAAAAATTGAAAGTAAAAATTTTAATCTGAATATGAAATAGCCACTTAAAAATGTCAGGATTTAGTAAGAGGTGTTCGTTTAAATATCTGTTGGCTCAGACACATCCCACTTTCTCTGAGGCACCTCACTGAGGTGTTGACAAGGTCACACAGTTTAGGTCGCCTCCCCATGACAATGAAGAAATACAGACAATGCGAGAGGCAATTCAGCATCCCCAACATGTGAATTATCTTCAGATTCATGATGGGAATCACTCTCTCCACTGACCACTGAGCAAACTCAAAAGAGTAGAGACCCCAACAGTAACGAAAAGATCACAAGTGATTTTTTTTTTAAGTTTCAAAAATCTAAAACGAACATCTAAAAAGAACAATCTAATAACCTGCAGAGCCTTAGTACACGATGTTCTTTGTGGTCCTAGTGAAAAGAGATCTTTCTTTGTGAAATACTAGAAATATGGAAAATATTGAGGGGAAAACAACTCACATGAAGCAAAAAAAAAAAAGAAATCCCTGTTAGTTTTATTCTAAGACTCTGCAGTCTTCCACTTTGCTCAGATTTGTCATCCAAGTTACAGCTCTGAAGGAAGTCACGCTGCTGCTGCTGCTGCTTCTTCCAACGCGTTGATTGCTGTAATTGTGCTAACCACAAAAAAGCTACATGACAATTTAAATACCTGTTTTCAGTTTGATGGGATTTAAAACACTGGACATATTTAACCCCAGAAATATAATTTTCTAAAGGAAATTCAGCTAAAGTTCAGTTTTAGTGGCATTACTGAATAGTTTCTATAATCCACTGACACTCCCGTGCCCCAAAATTTCTAAGTGCAAATTATGAGTGCAAGCTGTACTGAAGTCCATTACTGAAAAGAATGCTAGAAAAATGGCTCACTCCGCCTGTTCAGATCATAGCAAAAAGACTGAGGTAAAAAAAAGCCCAAACACAGAACTGAAGCAGTCTTTAAAAAATCTTGTAACAACTTGCATACTTTTATCGTATGCGATTTTCATTAATTTGACCATGATCTTGTAAGAACTGAATGTCACTACTTAATGACACTTTATGGGTGAACTGTTGCAGTGTGTTGATCTTGGCTGGATGCCAGGTGCCCACCAAGCTGCTCTGTCACTCCCCTCCTCAGCAGGATGGGGATGAGGGGTGGGAAAATAAGGCGGAAAAAACTTGTGGGTCAAGACAAAGGCAGTTTAACAAAGCGAAAGCAAAGGCCATGCGTGGAAGCAAAGGAAAACAAAAGATTTATTCTCTACTTCCCATCAGCAGGTGAAGTCCAGCCACTTCCCAGGATGTAAGGCTTCAGTACACAGTGCAGTTGCTCTGGAAGACAAATGAGGTAATAACGAATGCCCCTGCCTCCTCCTCCTTTCTCTTAGCTTTTATTGCTGAGCAGATGTCATATGGTATAGAATATCCCTTTGGTCTGTTTGGGTCAGTTGTTCTGGCTGTGTCGTCTCCTAAGCTCTTGCCCACCCGCAGCCTAACTGGTGAGGGGAGGAAGAATGTCGGAGAGATAGCCTTGGGGCTGCGCGAACACTACTCAGCAGCAGCCAAGACCCTGGGGTCTTCTCAACACCCTCCTAGCTACCAATACACAGCACTATGAGGGCTGCCTTGGGGAAAATTAACTCCATCTCAGCCAGACCCAGTACAAGTGTACAGGCCTGTGCAAAAGAAGAACAATATTTATAACAAATCATTACATAAAATGTATTACTTGTGGAGCAGAAAGTTTTTCTGGGGCCCCATTTGAAAATCAGGGGTTACACAAAAGGTTCTACTTTCAGCTTGCCCAAAAATAAGGGGAAGTTCAGAGATCTTCACTGACTGTAAGTGTCAGCCAAGGCTTCCATATAACTGACATATAAAGTTTTTTGAAAACCAACTGCCTCAGAGAAATCCAAAATACTCGATCCTAAATCTCCCAAGGAGATACCAAGGGCCTGATGTGACCATGTTTTCTGCTGCAGCAGGCCCTCCTCTAATAAAGAATATTGCCAAGGAAAATCACTACCCTTTTATAAGCTTAATCACAGTTTAACACCTATCCGTTTTGTCTTTGCGACAGGATTCTGATACTTTAAGTCTGCAGAAAAATTCAAGCTGAGGAAGTCGTGTTCATGAAATCTATTTGTTCAAATGCAAAACAGTGACATCAAGAACATACTTTCTTTCTCTTTTGTTTCATTTCTGTGGTTAGACTGCAACAAACTGTGGCTAGTAATTTACTTTGATTGTAACAAGTACAGATAGTTCAGTAAGTAAATGGAAAACTATGGAGAAGAAACCATGAACATTAACTCATTGTTAACATGTGCCTTGGTATAATGGTTACAAAGGAAAAGAAGGCAGGCAGGCAGGCAGGCAAGAAAGAGCAAAAGGAGGGAGGGAGGTTGGTTGTATGCTTTGCAGACTGGAAACATGCATGCAGTTCTGTATCCCCTTGAAATTACATTTCTTTTAGATGCACGTATACAATAGCAGAGAAACAGAAGCACAGACAAAATTACAATAGGAATCTAATAATCATTAAGTTAATTAATACTTGTTAATGCCAGTTACCTATGGGAGATTTGACAGTTGTCTTACAAATGAAAACCTTGTCACCAAATGCACTAATGTCTTTTTTTAACAGTCCTTCCTGATATTCAAAGTCTATTTCCCTTTCTGAAGTTTCCACATCACTGGTAACTCTATTTGTATACACAAGCATAAACAGAAACCAACCATCCCCTGCACTTGGTGTTTATAGTCCTCAGACACTCCTGTCTGCCCTCCCCTTGTTACTGATGGCATGTTACAACCACTTGTGGTCCTGATTGATTGTCAACTTTTGTTGTTTCGAATTCTTTGTTTTATTGAAAACGAGCATCCATCTCAAAATTACAACCATTAATCTTTGCACTAAGTTTTTTGCTATTTCTGAGTAATTGCAGGAAAATCAGCAAATTCATTCCGCAATTTTAATCAATTAAAATGCTACATAGCTACTTTATGTAATTCGTTTCTACAAGATGTTCTGGAGGCCAAAATGATAAATGGGTTTGAAAAAAGGCTAGACAAATTGATAGGTGATAAATCCATCAATGGATACTAAATATAATGGCCTAAGTTTAACATCCACTTCAGAAAGTCCCTAAATGAATGATTGCTGGAGTCCAAGATAGAGAATGAGGGCATAAATGGGTCTCTAGAAGCTCAGAGAAGGATAATCTATATATGTCCATTTCTGGTACTGGCCAGTTTTTAAGACATGGCAAATGCATTGTTTGTCTGCTAGTTTTATGAGTACTCCAATATCTATACCATGAGGCTTACTGGTTTTCAGATTCCTTCCAGTAAAAAACGGTGAATTCAAGTATGCAAAAAATGTATATGGGCAAAATATGTTTCATTCTCCGGATCTATGAGATTATCTTTTTAATTCAGAACAGAAAAAGAGAGTGGTTCTCACCACTTACATTTACCTTATAGTTGCCCTGTCCTCTCCTTCCTCCAGTTAAATGAACTGTAATCATTTCAGTTGTCTGAATTCATAACTTCTTTTAATAACATAAACTGAAGGGAATGCCAGTTTACATTACCAGATGAGACAGGGAACTGAGGTGTCCCAGGAATAAACTCACTGCCTCTTCAGTTGCCACTGTTACTGTGGTTAAAGCCCTGAAAAAAGGGGGCGAGCAGACCGCAGAAGATGGTAACAGCTTTACCTTCCTCATCTGAAACAGCATAAAGCTGAAACTGAGTACACATTTAACGACAGCTCATTTTGTGAACCCCAACCAGACTCCGAGGGTTAGACAGACGTTGGAGTTTCTACCCCTTTAATCCATTCACTGTGCTTTCACCATTTCTTCCCCTACCCTATGTACAAGTGGAAAATATTGGAAGCCTCTTTTTTTTTTCTTTTCTTAATGCCCAGCATTTACTGTCTTCCCATATACAACTGAGGATAGGAAGGTTGGATGGGGCTGGACAGTATTGTGCATGTTCTTCCATCACCAGCACGTTTAGTTTCACTGCAGAGTCTTCCATTTCACCTCATTTTTTTCACTGTTTTTACCCCACCAAAACTAACAGCTTGCATTTACATTACACTTTGCATACTCCGCTCCCAAGTCTCCTCAGTAAAACTAACATGGTTGTTTTTCAGTACTGTTTCAGTGCCAAGTACATCACTGAACTATCGAAGCTTCCATTAACTGATGTAATTTCTAGGCTTTCTAAAAGAGAACAGGGCATAGAAAAAAGAAGTAGATTTTTAATGACAACCTCAGAAGTTTAGGATTTGCAATCAATTTAATCTGCTTCTGAATAAACTCATATAATATACTCAAATAATAAAGTCATTCAATTCAAAACTTAATTTTAGCCAACTGAAAGAGAAGATTTTTCTTTCACCGTAAGAGAGGACTTCGGTTATTGGAAGAAATGTATTATATATGTATTTAATTTAATGAAAGCCACTGTAGGTAAGAAGAGAATAGGACTGAGTAGGTATACCTTCTGCTTGATGCCAAAGTTATGCTAAAGGGTAAATCAGTATATAAATTGACTACCACACTTATCTGGTTCACCAACAATTACTTCCCATGAAAGAGAAGAAGATAAAATCCACTTGTGCTCTCTTCTGTTACCCCTGCAGTGAAAATCCCTAAGTATCATTTTGTCTCATTTCTCTCTCATTCAAGATATCCATTATGAAACTGCTAAAACACTCAATCCTGCTTCTCTGGCCAGGTCTCCTCCACCCTCCATATGCTTTCTGTTTTTCGATATTACTTTTGATCTTTCTGTCACTCCTTCAAGGTTTTCTAAAATTCTGTAATTGTACAGAATTCTGTAATGCATTCAGATAATAATACGTAGCATGAAGGATTAACTCTTTTGAGGCAAAAAGATATGACTAAATTTCTGACATTAATCATATGTTCAAGAGCGCTCTAACCACAATAACGTCACTTGCTTGCTCAGATCATAGCTTTGTGACGTTTTACTCCTTCCCTAGATGGAGCATACATGATTAAAAGTGAATAGAGTATTTTTAATCTCTTGAAGATTGTACTATCAGAATACAAGTGCACATACAGGTTGTGAGTAAGTGACCACTTCCATTCATGCTCACACATCACACACAGAGTTTCCAAGCTTTTTCTAAACATCATTCCATCTCCAGCTGCGCATTTCATTTCCGCCAGACATACTACCCCAAAATGAACAGGGAATTGCTATCTATCTGGCTTATTGTTTCCCACAGGAACCACAGCTTCAGACTTTCTCTGTTCATTACAAAACTATGTCTTGAGAAGACTGAAGATGTCATGACTTGGTGTTAGTAATACCAACCACAGTTTCATGGAAGACACGTGAGTTGAACCTTTCCAGTTCAGCTTTAAATGAGTATGCGTATTTTACAAGTCTTTGCGGACAGGAAGACAAAGAGAAGGAATGAGTGATAAAAACATCCACAACCTCTAAAATTAACAGGAAAGAAGTAAGAAGAAACACAATGTGCCTTTAACATGGGATTAAAGGGGTAAATACATGCTCAACGAGATTTTTAAAGGATTTTTTCTGAAAGCTGGTGCTTACTTTTTTCTTTATTTGTGAACTGAGAGCTTCCTACTGTGCTTGTAGGAGTAAATCACGGTAGGCAGGAAGTTCTAACACACTACAATGTGTTAAAGTAATATCAACAACAGCAAAATAATGTGGCAATGTGGGAGCCCCAGCATGCATTCATGCCAAATGGTTCATGTTGAAATGGAAAACACAAAGATTATTTTTCAGTGACAAAAGAAAATCAATGTTTAAAATCAATGCCAGTCATGGGGAACAGTGAGAGTAAGTAACAAAAGACCACAAAGCACCTTTGGGAACAGTCAAAAGAAAAATGCAATAAATATAAAATCATTATACCAAAACAAAACCCTCTGTGCCCCACATTAGGATAGATTTGCAAGTCAAAATCAGAAACCATACTGACACTGATTTTTCGTGTTGCCACTTCCAGCCACCTCCACAAAACTAAAGAAAACTTAGGTGTCTGAGTTAAAGTTCTTCGAAAACACCAGATTAATGCCCATCTTTCTTGCCCACCTCTCATGGTTTAGTCTTCTACTTTTAACTACTGTGCTGCTGTATAGAAGAGCCCCTTGCAGATCCCAGCTCCGTATGCACATGCTGGTTCTGTTCTGTCCGTATGCCGTGCACCCACTGGAAAGGCAAGAGAGACAAGCGGGGGACCCTGGCAAGCACCGTGGTGCACACCTGCCCAGCAGTTTAGATATACCAAGGTACGCTACTCACTAGATGGGATTCCGAAACTCCTTTGTAATCCCTTCTTTACAGATCAGCTGTGACAGAAGTGGTAAAGACATGGTTAGCCTGCTTACTCATTTTACCTAATCGAGCAGTTTGGTGCAACGACGACATGTTTGCGTGAGACGAAGCGAGTTGCAAAGGCTCTGCACAGAGTCTATATGCTACCCTGTCTGAATTAGTGTTTGCTCAGGAATAACACCAGACCTGCATTGCTCCACGTGCCACTGCAATGTTCTACCTAGGCTAGCAAGGCCTGGCAGGCTGAAACCCCTGACCTGGTCTGTGGGAGTAAGCATGGTTGTACAAAGGTCAGGCTAGTAAAACCCAACAGATCCAGCTAGTCCATATCAAGTGTCTTCCAAAACCTATATTAGAGAGGTTTTTATGTTACACAACACACATAAATGACATTATTCTTTCCTCCATCACTCCTCGCTTTAGAGAGTCAGATGCATCTGTTTGCCAAGTTAGACAGCACGAGCCCATCTTATTGGAGTGCCTCTCAAATAGTTAGCAGGTTGAAACACCACAGTAGCCGTAACTGGGAGGGATACACTTTTCCACCATACAGAATGTGAACTAAAGCAAAGATACCTATTAAGCAGTTTTCTGAAGGTCTACAGGACAATTGTGCTTGGCCAATCAATTGAACCCAGATCTCCAGAGTCTCTCTCCATTCCTTTAGCTGCTAGGATATTTCCTCTCCCGGTGCACAGTATAGTTTGTTGAGGAAGTAAATCCTAAATAGCTCAATATACTGAATACGTGGAGCTTCACCAAAGCACAGACCCAGACCCACGTAATTGTTGAAACAGAACTTTCAATACTCTTCCCTTTTGCATTTGGAGCAGTAATGTTTACAGACCCCAGAGAGGAATTAATAAAACCAAACTCACTGAAAAATTTAATTAAAATGATACAGGGCAATAGAGAGTTTTCACTACCTTTTTCTACGAACTCCATCCTTCACAGGATATTGAATGACAATATACTCAGCTAATAAAGGTCAGAAGAATGCATATTAATTGAACGTGTCCTAAAGGCAGGATATATACTCTCCAATCTGATTAACACTTTCCTAGATTCAGATTTATGCACTGTGTTTCTCTTAAGGAATAAAATCCACCCAAACCCTTAGAAAATAACTACCACATCTCTCACTAGAGACTTATTGCATAAAGAATGCCTTCAATATATTGCAAAAGCTTTAAACACATGAATTTTTTAGGAAGCCTATTTTCTTTTTACTTTGGATTGATAGAACTGAAACAATAACGCACGGTGAGATGAATAAAGGGGTGTGTGTTTATGCAGACTTTGAGATTTTGCTTTCTTTGGGCTGCATTTTAGTCTATATTTAATAAGAATAAAGCCTCTATTGGGCACTATCCTAATAAAATTGTATTTTAACACATTGCTTTCCTTTGGATTGCTTTCCTTGGATTGACATCCAGCAAGGTAGTAGATTGCTGGAAACCCTGCAGATGTTGCACAAAGGGATGAAGAATGAGAAGAAAACTGCTAGTTGAGTTACAATTACGGGAAGCTGCAAGCACCCACTGATGCATGAGGTTTATGTTCCCTGGAACTCAATTTACTGTGTGTTCACGTGATTCCTAAAAGGGGGAAGAATGCAATACTACAGACAAAGGCAAGTCAGGTAAGTCAGATGCTATCTTAACTTTCATCTGGAGGAGTTTTCATTGTGAGTTCAGCTACATTTTATCCATATACCTGAGACTGTTATTTGAGAACACCACAAATGATGTTCCTGCTGCTGTCAAAATCAAGAACTGAATTTGGGAAAAGGAATTATCAGTTAAGACATATGCTATAATTAAATATATGGCAGTGGTTCGACAAAGCAGAGATACTTGAGAATGAGCAGCTTGCAGAGGGGATGAAAAGTGCCAGCCAGCTTAGTGTTCAGCAGTGTACACACTGCCAACAAGTACATGTATTTTAGTTTACACATTAAACCAAACATAACCAAAACTGCCAGTGAACATCATGCTATTAAGATTGCTATAGTAGATTTGGCTTTCTACTCTGAAGCAAGTTTGTTTCATCCCAAAGTGACATTATTTAACTTGCAAATAAAATTTGAGCTGCTGTACAATGTGCTGTAATAAAAAGGGATTTATAAAAATATTACTTATCTTAGTCTGAATTTAATTAAACAATGAGGATAGAGTTTTACAAACTCGCCTATATCCAAGGGAGAATATTAAATCTGGAAGTTTCAAACACTGTATGGCTTACTACCTACATGCCTCTTCCCTCTTCTGTGAGTCTATTTTCAAGATGGAGCAAGAGAAATGAGGTACTTCTGTGTTTGTTATGGTTAGTCATGCTTCTTGGCATATGTTATTGTATTTTGCAGTTAATAAACAGGCATTTCGGTTGCGAATAACCTAGGAATGGAATCAATTTATATAAGAAGTCTGAGAGATAAAGGATGATTACTTATGTTTTTATCTTAAAAATCTAAAATCTTTCTCTCATGAGGAGACAAAACACAGCCTTTATAAGGAATGCATTTTTCTAATCTTTCCCCTTTGGGTGTGGTATATCTTTTTTTGTTGATCTGTGATTTTCAAGAACAAGCCTATACTGCAGAAAGCAAGGGATTTAAAGAAATTTATAACTAAAACTACTGTAGGTATTTCTCACCACAGCCTCCTTATGCCAACATTTGAGTGGTGCTGGTTACACACAGTGATGTATTAAAAAGCAATGTCATACCTGTAGACATGCAGGAGCTCTGCC
The DNA here is from genome assembly GCF_000690535.1 of Cariama cristata. Taxonomy (NCBI): domain Eukaryota; kingdom Metazoa; phylum Chordata; class Aves; order Cariamiformes; family Cariamidae; genus Cariama; species Cariama cristata. Next base: position 26,579 of record NW_009604406.1, on the reverse strand, counting down.
CTGGGGTTTATTCACATCAACAGCCACAAGCTGCCAACCTCCAGCAGCATCTTCATGAAACATCTTGAAAGGGAAGATTGTTGTCAGAAACGTTTTATGTGCCAATAAATACAAGTGAAATCTAATACGTTCCCCTTAAAAACCTGCATACATTTTGATGATAGCTAGTTTAAAATAAGAGCGAAATCGTTCTTACTGCTACAGAAAAAAAGCAACATGCTCATTTTCCAACATTAATAGATTCTGAATTTTACTCAGATAACATCAAACACAATGTGTCTCTGTTAGTCCTAATGTAGAAAGCAATACAATTAATCTCTGATCAGTATCATTAGACGGTGGTACCTGTTCAGAATAAATTCCTTACTAAGGTAAGCTTATCCTGAAGAAACAGAAATACACTGTGACCAAAAAATAAGTTTCATGGTGCATTTGAAAACATCAGGGAACCTTGTCTTTTTTACTGGCAAAATTATTTTACTTCAAGGATCAGACTTTATTTTTGTTGCACTGATGCATATGAAGAGTACAGTCATGTACTGTTACCCAGAGCTTACAATTCCTGCAAATAGCTGAATGATATCTGGGGTCTAATAATGTCAATGGAAAAGGCTCTCTTAACCACAGTGGTATTCACATTTTACCAATAACCTCTGGAAGCGTGCCTGTAGGCATTCTGGCTTTTTTTTTTTTCCTCAGAAATTTGGGACATAAAAAGATGCAGACTGCTGGACATAAGGAACAGTGAGAAACCATGTCTGGAAATGATTAACACTGTCCTTGAAAGCATCCTTGAAAGAAAATGAATGGCTGTAGCATTTTGAATTGCCACCTGGGAGTCTTCATACACTATGCAATGAAGTGTGGCAAAATTCCCACCTCACTCCCACCTTTTCCTTGACACCCAGCGCTGAAACAAGTCACCTGGAGAACACAGCCACAGCAGTGTGGCTGAAGCTTAAAAGCCAACCTGAGAGAAGTGCTCATTAGACTGGGGACAGAGTCACACAAATACAGTTGTAGTGCTGCTGAGTCCTTACGTAGCCTCTCTGCACCAGGAAGGGTTGCCAACTCAGATCAGCACCGAGTTACTCCTCTTTGTACCATGCTTTCATGTGCAGTGCTAAAGTGCTTTACAAGAACCTCCTTTTATCCTTCTCCAGAGACCCCTTCCTTGACTTGGCTCTTGGACACTTATTTTCTTCTCTATAGGACTAAGTTTTGGGACCAGTTTAATGAGTTACGAAGTGGGCAAACGAAGAAAGATATTGTTGCTTTTTCTTAAGGTTATTTCATGCACAAAACAAGCAAAGTTTTTAACTTCCGTCTGGTGCTTTGAACAAGAAACACTGCAAGAAATTTTCTGCCCTTCTTAATACAAGAAAAGAGAAATTGTTTTTGTAGCTTGGTAAGCTGGACTCCCTTTATGTCCCATTATGCCAGTGACTCAAGGAACAAAGCAACCATTTGCTCGTCTGCAGCCAACATGCTATTTTTATTTTTGCATGATGCAATTTATATTCAACATGTTCACATTCTTTGGCATGATGACATTATTTTGGGAATTTCCTTTATCCCTGAAATTCCTTAATGTTGGCTGCTTTTTTTTTTACATTCATCTCTCTGTTCCAGCTTCCAATTCAGAATATGTCAGTTAAGCCTACGTGGCTCAGGAATTTGTCCCATCAGAGATGAAACGAACATTACGTTCCTCAGGCTAAATATGTGTCATGTGGAAAAGTCCTTTTTTTTTGTTAGATTTTGAATTGGTATCACCAAGTCTGCTTTGACAAAGACATACATAGAGTAGAAATTATTGCCACAAAGTCTATTTGAGGCGACAAATGTAGCAGCAGGCAGAAAAGGACTAGATTTACATATGGATTACGGGAATATCCAAAGGAATATCAGAAAATATTTAATAAATAATTTTGAAACACTTGAATTCTCTGCCTTAAGAAAATAAATAATTTTGAAACACTTAAATCCTCTGGCTTAAGAAAATAAATAACCTCTAGCTACAGAGGTTAGAAAAATTTTCCTCATGGGTATGTTTCTCATATCTGTCTTCCTAAGGGCTTTTTGCAGGCAGTCGGTACTGGTCCCTCTTATAGATGGCAAACTGCACTAGCCTGGAAAAGTCTGCCTTTTGTGCATTCAGGATACATAACATGATTGTTACAAAAATGAGTGGGAGAATGTAACTCTCAACCCGTTAGCCCTCGTTTTTCATACTGGGTCTTTCACACAACCCAGCCCACACGCAGCACCCTTCCTGTCACGGCTTCTTCCTACCCATTATCTCATATTCAGGGTCTCACTTTCTGTGGCTACCTCAACTGTTAGTACAGCTCTTTCATTCCCTTGGTCTCAATGTGCCCTTCTCAGTTCCAGGACCAGCTTCCCCAAACACTTCAGCTACCCTCTGATCTCTCTTCTTCTAGCTGCAGCTTGCAATTTCAGCTCTTCTTCCTCAGCACAGAAAGTGATATTCGATAGCAACCCTAACTCCAAACCCACCAATGACATGATAAAAAAGCATTATCGTACTTCATTAAAAGAAAATAGAGTGATAACATACCCAGCCATATAGAGAACCATATTACAGTCTTCTCTATTATTCTTTTTCAAGAAAGCCTAATTGGATAATATAACCTAGAATTTCATTTTGTATGAAAATTCATATATCAGCTTTAAAATATATGTACCAATGTGCAAAGTCAAATAAATCAGATAAAATAATAATTCACAGGAATTTTTTGATTATTATTCATTCATAAACTAAACCCAATCGAGTCCCTAGAGAATCTCAGGTGCTTCACCTGGGTGGTGGCAGTTGAAGTAGTGCTGCTCCTGGATCCCCACATCTGCTGGAACTGCACTCTAATTTCTGCAAACGTTTCAATGATGACTGCGATGAAAACATTCTGCAAAAAGAACAAGAAAGAATGGCTGACTGACACGAAGCTCAGTATGCAGAAAAGAGAATAAATTCATTTTAATTAGGATCTACATTTCAGACAGGTTTAAAAGAACACATTTTTCAGTACCTTAACAAGCCAGGCCAGAAAGAAAATTAAGGTGATGAAATAGAAATATGAACGCCATCGGGGAAAACTGTCGATTGCTCGGTACATAAGGAACACCCAGCCTTCCTGAGAAGCAGCTTCGTAAACAGTAAATATGCTTGTGCCTGTCAGAGGAAAAATGAAAATGTTTGGCATTAAGCCTCCCTGAAAGTTTTCAATATCAGCAAACAATACTCTTTTATCTATTCTATTTTTCTTTTCTCTAAAGGGTATCAGCTCTCCTCTCCTCCTCCAAAGAGAAGTTTTTCAGGTGCATTTCCGTGTTTCCTCCTTTTGCAATCCAATACGAATTGGTTTTGTATCAGACCAGACTGACTCTGCTCTCTCCCTGGACACACATGCGTAATCCCTTAGATAGGTTCACTGGCAGTATGCAAACGTCTCCAAAGGCAGAATTTGTCCCATCATGTGTCTTCAGTAGCATCCGTGAGAAAAGGCAGATTTAATTAAAACTAGCAGGATCAATATTCAGTAGGTAAAAGAAATCACTATGAATATCAGCAACACTGAGTAAGCAGCAACACACCAAGAAGGTTCCTGACACGAGCAAGCACAGTTAAGTATCTACAACAAGCTACCAAACAGTTTCATAATTCAGGCAGGTAGCCAGGGTACCTGCATTAACATACATGTGTTGCCTTAAAAAACATTACAGCATTTTTAAGTTGGATTTCCTGTATTGCTCTGGGGAGGAGGGGGGGAGAAGATGACAGAAAAATTATGAGGTTTATGTACACAGAAATCACTTTTGAATAAAAGCTATGAAGCTACTAATTTTAAACTTAAGATCCAAACTTATCCTGATGTCTGCGTGATCCTACGCTTCAGCCAGCTCCCCCTTCCTCCTTATCTCTGCAATGAAAGCTTCAAAATACAGACTGTGTGGTTCGGGCTCGTTCGGCATTCTTGGTTGAAGTAATTTTTTGTTCTGAGAAAGAATACAATTAAACTATGAAATTAAACTGTGAAATCTCACAAACTGCTGTAAAATCACAGAACTGTCCTACAGTCACCTGCTAGCTCTGCTCCACTACTGCTTCCTTTCACAAAAGATCTCAGCTAAAAGAGAAAGAGTGCGAGGAGTACGGCCCTTCGCAAAACATAGTAGCTCTTAGCAATGTCTAGATAGCAAGCATGAACCAGCCGACTATCTGATCCGGCTCACAGAGAAAGGAGTGGGTCCAGTCAGAAATTCCTGAGTCCTGGAGTTTTCCCTCAAAAATCACACCAGTCTATAAGGAGCTCTGCGTTGTTATTCTCCCGCTGAACTTGCAGCATCTACATCCTTTTGTCTGCTAACACAGGTGGGATGAACCTGGAAATGTTTTTGCCTTAGGGAGTCCCTTTTGCAGCTAAAGGTTCACTGCTAAGAGGAGACAGGGGCAAATGGAACTTTCTCTGTATAAACTCACTCCTTTGATATGTAGATGCTGAATGGTTAATGTGGTTGTGGTGGGTAGGCAAAAAAATTACTCCTTTCTGTTAGTTTTTCCAGTTCTTGGATTCCTTCCTATTTACTGCATATGCTTCTCAGGACCAAAGGACAGAAATAAAAATAAAAGGAAAGAAAAAGCATTTAAGTATAGATAGCAAACCCCTTTCTACTTCTTCAGAAAAGAGAGTGGTCTCTATCAATACTGAAATATTCATCAGTGATTACTTTGTGGGTATTTTGCATTTCAAAAATTCCTAAAGTAATGGTTCAATTATCTAATATTATACTGTTGCTGAACTGATTAAATTATTGAACAAAACAGTGCTGTTGAGGACAGCCAGACATTAAGGAAAAAAAAAGGAATCTATTAAAAGTTGCTGGCTAGGAAACTGTCATTAGTCATTACCAATGGGAAAGTCACAGTGAAGATTAGTAAAATAGAGGGGATGTCATGCAAAGTATTTATAACTCATACACTGGGCCATCTGCCACAGTAATGCAATACCGTGAATGGACAAAAATGCACAATTAACCCAATTAAAATAATAGGTGCTTGTCTGTGACACTCAAGTAAAAATATGTCTTATATATAACTGGTACAGGTGTTCTTAAGGCTATTGGAAAGCAATCACCACTAAGAATATACATTCTTACTTAATATACGTGACTAGAAAGCAATAAAGCTTTCAATACTGATGCCAGGAACCATGCTGTTAACTATCTCTGTAAATACTGTTTCAACTGGATACAGAATAAAGGCATGACAGTAAGGGATCCAACACCATGAAATGCTTTGCTTTCCAAAAGAAGAGTAATTCTTAGCTAACATCTGCCTTACTGCATGTTTTCGCTCTTCCAGAAGTTACATCTAAAGACAATCAGCAACCGATTCTATTTTTTCTGAGTATTTCTTTAATATCTGACTACATCTTCCTAAAGCCAATGCGTAAGTTATTAAAAAGACTCTCCTTCCGTTGCAGAATGTTTTCCTCACCATGTTCAAAGCCATATGGAGAGAGAGAAAGCATCAAAATTTTAAGTGATGGTGGGAAACATCAAAAAAACCCAGACATGGCGATATTGCCATGTATGAAACCTAACTTATGCCCCTTAGATCAAACGGCAAAACTCTCCGTTTCCCCAGGTGTCAGTATTCTGTCTATCAATCAGTGACATACTGTCTTCTTCTACTAGTTCAGAGGGCTTAAGTGCTAGGAGTCCCATGGTTGGGGCACATGGGAGCATAGGACCTCCTGTAGTTTGTTGAAGAAAAGCAGGAGTACGGGTGGCAGAGGGAACAAGAGCTTGAAAACCTGCAGAGCCTGGCTCTTCAGATACACAACAGGCCCCATATACTTCCAAATGTAGTCACCTCTTGTCAGTGTCCTGAACATTCAGATGAAGATTCATGCCATCCAACTACAGGCATCAGCAAGACATTTCAGTCCTGAAAAAGCTTTGAACCATGAAGAGGATTAAACACATGACTATAACGACATTACTCATCAGTTTAGGCATGTTGGCATGGGTAACTTGCCGAATTTCAACATCTGCATCTTGAATATTGTTAAGTCTTAGTAAAGAAAAATATCTAGAAAATATTTGTTATAATTTTCCTATTTGTTTCAGTAGATGGGTAAACCTTGGTGGCAAGAAAGATTAAAGTAATTTAGGAGGATATTTCTGATGACAACAGAGGTAAAGGAATATACTTTGAATTTTTTTTTGTTTCAGTGCTTTTGTTTGAACTTGTCTAATAAATTTCACATTTTGATGCTACAATAAAACAATTCCTTTAACCACACTGATGCTTAATCAAAACAAGGAAGGAAAACATTTCCCAATACACAGATTAAAACTAAATAAATCAGTATCACAATCGGGATCAGTCTCAAAAGACTGCTTTTATACAACCAATGAAACTTCTGTCTTTGGAAATGTTTTACAACTGCACATGGTCACTATCAAAAACAAAAAAAAAAGAAGTCCAGAAGATCAAAGATTTAGTGAAGTACTGGAAGAGAGACTGAGTTTTGCTCAACTTATGCAACGTTTTCACTTGCTTCATAACATATAGAAGAAAAGACAGCAATCAGAGATAAACTGTATCCCTACTAATAATGCATGTTTAGCTATATGGGCATTCAGCACTGAAATGCCAGGGGCTTATGTCTTCTTCCATAATGTTTCTTTCAGATCTGCCAGCTGGGAGCACTAGCATAAAAGGGCACGGAGGAAGTAGTAACCTTAACACCTGAACCATTACAGTAAAAGAAAATTCTGCTGGTTTCCATGCTTAACCAGGGAGCAAAGTCACCTGGCTCTTCCATGCTATAAAGATGAACAGAGTTCCAGGGAAAAAAGAATTAAAAGAGCCAGAGCACACAGGTGACTATTTTCCATAGGGGAGTGCAGAAATCTAGCGTGCCAAAACCCTATCTTTTAAATACTTAAGGAATACAGAAAGTACTTATTTAAAAAATGGATTCCGAGTTGACAGAAGAATAATAGTACCATTATGCAGGGATGCTGTTTTACATAGTGTATTTTATATTTATGCATCTTTTGTAAACACACAGGCTTTAATGACTGTTTCTGTGCCCCTGTGACACCATCATGCTCTATGACATCAGCCCTTGCTATAATCAGCTCATTCTGCGAATGGACATCATGAAAAAGGGAGTGCACTGAATAATGCTGTCATTTTATAACTAACTGCAGAATTAAAGGAGCAGAGCTAAAAGGTCACATGGAAAATTCACTGAATCTGGAAACAGAATCCTTTCCTTCTAACTCTATGTTATACTCTTGCTTCTCAATTCAAGATCCCCTATTATTAGAGGAAGAAAATCATAGAATAATAGAATGGTTTGGGTTGCAAGGGACCTTAAAGCTCATCTCGTTCCAACCCCACCACCATGGGCAAGGGCACCTTCCACCAGACCAGGTTGCTCAAAGCCTCAGCACAGTGTTGAGGTGTTGTCTTTTATCCGTATCTCTCTGCCAAATGATTTGTAGCTGTTCCAAGTGAGAGACAAAAAAAGGAAACCATGCTTAGGTATGCCATTAACTCCAGTATTTTCTCCGTGTGTAATCTATGTTTATTGACTACCTTGGCTTACTTTGTCAGGGTCCTCCCAGTTTTCTTGTGCCTGCTGTGAAGCTGCTGAGAAAGAAAATCTACAGGAAGGTCACTTGATGGGAAAAAACATGATAAAAGCTTGATTTTGCAAATTTTTCTTTTTAATCCGGAATTATTCAGGCAAGTAAAAATGCATGTGTCTTTATTAAAAGCTTAAAATATTACATCTTTTCACCCATAAAATGCCTCGGTAACAGGCTCCTTTTCCTTACTTGACAGTAGCCACTAGATGACGATCGTGCACCTCGGGCACATCTGGAACATCAGGCAGCAGAGGAGCGATCTCCCCGGAAAGCGCAGGCTGATAATCTCCGGGAGTACTGCCTGAAGGATGGATTTTTCTATTTCCCGGGAAAACGAAGCAGCCTTCTAGCAGGTGCTGCTGCCTAATTAAACTCTATTATTTGTTGTGTTGAATACTGAAAGGTAGCCTTCCTTAAGATGGTTTTGTAAATGTTATGTCCATAAAGAAATCACCTCTTGTTTAGCTATAGAAATGTTATCAACCCTGTTTCTGTCCCTGCTCACTTGCACTGATAAAATCATGAAGCTGAATGCTCCTGCGAGGTATGGATATTCCCACTAACCTGTCAGCTTTTAAATTTTGTCTTATCTTTCAGTATCAAGGTGCTCGTAAAACATTGCATGCAGTCAGAATTTTCCAGCTGTCTTACACTATTGCTTTGGTGAAACTAGAAGGGAATAAAAATTAGCCAGAAATGCAAGGACAAGGTTGTTAGCACTTCTGGGAAGCAGTCGGTAGATAGGACTAAAAGCAACAAAAAGATCAAAACCTGAATGGCTTCATAGGGTTTCTTGCCTGTCTCTGAGTGAGTGATCCAGTTTATTCTACTCTCCCAAACCAACTCACATCAGCCAGTTTGCCAGCCAGCAGAAATGAGGAGGAAAAGAAAAATGAAACGTGCCAATGCTCTGCTCCTCTGTTGAAACCTCAAACCCCACTGCCATTTTCCTGTGACCGAGCTGTGGAAAAGATAACAAAAAAACCTGTGCAGAGCACTGATTTACAACAGCAGAAAAAACACACTGCGAGTCTGAACACAGTATTTTAACCCTTGTTAAGTGCAGTGACTTCAAACATGCAGTAGTGATGTGTTATTGTTTCTTCATTTTGAAAATCTGTTTCCTTATGAGAAGATAAAGCTTTTACATATGAGAAAAGACTATCTACAGAGACCATACACATAAAACCACCAATAAGGAGATAAAGAAACATTGCAAATGTACGTGTTAGGATCAATGCAATTTGTTCCACAGACTTAGTAACTGAAAGACGGAAAGTCAGCCAACTTTCAGGAAAAAACATTGACCGACTTAGTTGCAGTATTGGCAAATATTTTAGAAATTCGTTCACTATTCAGAAGTGTTAGCGTACTAATAGGAACGTAGCAATGTTGGCGTTATATATTGACTGCACAAGGTAAATAGGAGCATGGCAGTTCATGCTTAGTTATACCATTAGTATCTTACATGTGATCATGCTTGTGCTCCTTGATGTAATATTTTATGCTTTAAAAAGAGAAATCTGTTTTACATTTGTGAACAAGTCCACGGTGTAAACAGAGACAAACATTCTTCAAAATTACTTTAGGTGTTTATGGATATTTAGCCAGACTTGCATTTATATTTGCTCTTCTTTAATACTTTTTTGATTAAAATGCTCCTTGGCTATATATTCACAAATAACCTAGCAAATAGGGATCCAGAATGTCAGTAGAGTTCATAAGCTGGGTTTATGTGCACTAACACTGTCTGCTTTTTCCTTTTTGCAATGACACAGCTGTAGTGCTAAAACACGCTCTCTCATAATCACTGTTTTTTTTTGTGTGTGGCAACTTTAGAAAATTTTACTGGCAGTTGCTGAGAATCAAGGAAATGCTGAGCTGTGAATTGTTTGCACCTCGCACACCACTACCTGGGATCTCTGCAGTGCAGTCGACAACTCCCACCTCTCCTTATCCCTAGAGACTACTTTAAAGGACGCAACTTTTCTCAGATCTCTGGGCTCCCATCAATAGAACAGGCAGAGCTTCGGGCTGCAGCCTGGAAGTAGGACACTGCCATAGCTGTGCTCTTCCCTATTAGAGAATCAAACTGTAACAATGCTCACTTTTCAGATCTAGAAACCGAGAATACAGAAATTCCTAGGCCTTGGTTTTAAGAGCGAGAAAGGTTGTGAAGATGGGCCTGCCACCACCTCAGTCTTTCCAGTGAAAGGTCTCTGATTTAAAGTACAGTCATAGTAAAGTAAATGACTGCTACAGTAAATGTTATGACAAAAGTGTGTAACATAAAAAATGTTAAACAGAAGGTCGTCTATAATTTATATTAACTTATTCCTTTGAAAGCGGGCCATCTTTTTATAGGACTGTTACTTCGTTTTTTAAAACACATTATGTGTGTAGATGCCTTTAAAACCATACAGTAAAAGTGACAGTCCAGAAAACAAACATTCAGAAATTCACACAAATTGTTACATTTAAAAATTTAATGAACACTTTAAGGGTTATTGTATTAAAAAGACAAATTAAGGCAGGTTCTCAGTACAGATATTATGTATTTGGACTGTCATTCAGCCATCTATTACACATTGGGAATGACTACTGAAATCAAGGTAGTGATGGATCCCTTTGTTAGAGACAAAACAAAGTATGCAAATCTTCCTTGACACAAGGCATGTAAATTCAGCATTGACTTTCATACACAGTCAATCAAAACTATTCACTTGTTGCATGAACTTTTCCAATAGTCATAGACAGAGGAATCAAATTCATTTTAAGTGCAGCCATGAAACAGCAAAGCTAGCACGTATCATGGCGTCAACTAATTTGCTTAATTAATAAAAAATGTATCATCTGCTTTGTAAGATGAAAGAAGATGGAAGAATGAAACCAAAGAACATCTTCACATAGAAACGTTACCGTATCTAGAGTGACCATGATGATGCTTATCCTGGTTTTGGCTGGGGCAGAGTTAATTTTCTTCCCAGTAGCTGGTATAGTGCTGTGTTTTGGATTTAGGATGAGAATAAAAGTTGATAACACAGGGATGTTTTTGCTGTTGCTGAGCAGTGCTTACAATAAGTCAAGGACTTTTCAGCTTCTCATGCCCAGCCAGCGAGGAGGCTGGAGGGTACAAGAAGCTGGGAGGGGACACAGCCAGGACAGCTGACCCCAACTGACCAAAGAGATATTCCATACTGTACGATGTCATGCTCAGTACATAAACTACGGGGAAAGCTGGCCGGGGGGCCGCTGCTTGGGAACAGGCTAGGCATTGGTCAGTTGGTGGTGAGCAATTGTTTTTCATTTGCATCACTTGTCTTTCTTGGGTTTTATTTCCCTCTCTTTTTGTTAATTTCCTTTTCATTACATTTTTTAAAACTACTATTATTATTATTATATTTTATTTCAATTACTAAACTGTTCTTACCTCAACCCATGAGTTTTCTTCCTTTTACCCTTCTGATTCTCTCCTGCATCCCATCAGGATGTGTGGGGGAGAGCAGCTGTGCGGTGCTTAGCTGCTGGCTGAGGTTAAACCCCAACAATACTTTACCTAAAAGCAGAGTTAAATAAGTAGCATGACTGTAAGATGTACCATGAGAGATCATTTCATCAAGTCTTGAGTCTGGTCAGCTAGTAGCAACTGTCTGAAAGCAAGAAAATAAGTGGAGGTAGAAAAAATGCACTAAAAGAGATGTAGGAGCTAATCAGAACATGCATGAGTAATTCAGCTGAACAGAAGAATAACTGAGGGACCTTGAGACGCACAGAGACCCTAAAATTGTGTGCATATTTGGGAAATACAGATTACAAGAGATTGCCTGACCTAAATGGAGCATTTCCAGTGAGATACTTATATTAGCAAGAACTGAACAATCAGAGAAGTTCAAGACAAAAAGCCTTATAGGAAAAAACAGGCTAGCACAGTCCATAAAGGAAAAAAAGATCATGTCCAGAAAGTGCTAAAAAAGATCTTTCCAGGTGATTTTCAAACCTACAGCAGCATATTTTATTTGACCTCCATGACAATGTGTTTCCTTATTTCCAGTTGCAGTGCAAGCCCTTCATCCTAAAGTTTCAAACAGTCCAATCAATCAGCAATTAAAAACACCAAACAGCGCAAGTATGTAACTACGGGAAGAACCTCCTCACTCCCAGCAGAGGTTTAAGAGACAGAAGAGGACCAAAGAGAGCTTGAAATCCGCTCTACGAGAACTCATGCTGGTGACTGTGTGTGGGAAATAGCTGGCCAGTCTAACGATGAGTAACAGCAGGGTAGGTACGCTGCGAGACAGGATGGTATTCAAGGAGGAAATTCCACAGTATATCATTTCAATAGCTTATGAAGGCTATATTTACTTTTTTCTTTACGGTAGGGTAGGAGAAACAACCGTTTAAGGGAACCTAGATAACCAAAGCTGCTGCCCTGCCCTAAAGCTCCATTTCAGTTTCATTCAGTTCTTCTGGGCATCACTTGTGAACTGTAGGCACTTCTCTGAGGACGTACTCTCTCTCTTAAATGAAGAGATCAGCCCCTTCCTTTTTCATTAATAACATTTTCAAAAGCAGTTGCATAAAATTTTATCCCTCCCGCAATCAGTGGTAAAACTGCTGTCATCTTAAATAAGATGTTTTGAAAAAACCCTCCCCAAAGCATCCTAATTTAATTTGCTCCAGCTATAGTGTATGTCTGAACAAGACTTTATTGTTTTCCATATAAAAGTTTCACCTAAGGACAACAGTAGAAAATCCCAACTAGCAAGACCTGCTGCATACTCAGTGACCAGAAATAAGACAGCGGCAACACTTAGCTCAATGCATTTCTGTAAGAAAAAAAAAAACAAAAAAACCCACCAGACAGTAAAGCTGTCCAAGGAGACATTATAGAAGAGATGCATGTTAGAAATATCATTAGCCTCCACACATTTGAATAACAGGAGCAAATATACAGTGCCAAATGCATCTTAAGAAACTAGGCTAACTGAAGAGACAAAATCTTCCTTTCCTAACTGGGAGAAAGGAGCTCTATGACCACCTGTTACAACAAAACCCAAACGATGCTCACTCCATGACCTGTTTAGCCATCAAGGAGTTAAGTAGTCCCCAGTACCTGTTACATGCCGCTAGAAGTAAAATAATTAACCTACTTTGTTGATGTGAGGAGAGGTTGGCCCATTAGCCTAATATGCACAGTTAGGAGACAGGGAGAAGTGGTGCAGTGTGCTGACAGCTCACTAAACCCCACAGCACCTTTGGGAGGGAAGTGTGTTCTTAATTCCCTTTCAGAGATGGCTGTATTAAGTTACAAACTCTGAAACTTTCCTCAAACAGCAACCCAATCAACGTCTACGGTGAGACTATCTTAAAGATTTCTGATTTTAAAAGAGCTGGATGTCAAAAGAGAAAGAACCTGATTTTTTTTTTAATAAAAAACATACATGAATGTCAGCAAGGATAGACAACTGTTTTTTCTCTCCTTCAGAAAATGAAAGGTTGACTTGAAAAGAAAATAAATTCTTGTAACATCAGACTTCTTTTATTCTTGACTGTCTTAAAGAAAGTGTTTGCATGACCAGAGATCTACTGGTTATCAAAAGAATTCTTGGAAAACTAGCACTAATAGACTAAGCAGCTGGCAAGTTTATTTGGAGATGAAAATCAAAGAAAGTGTTTGCATGACCAGAGATCTACTGGTTATCAAAAGAATTCTTGGAAAACTAGCACTAATAGACTAAGCAGCTGGCAAGTTTATTTGGAGATGAAAATCAAAATCTTTGGCAAGAAAAGCTGTATAAACTCCCAGGTATTTTTTGGAAGAGAGAACATTCAAAGTTTTAATACACTCTGTTTAAACTTTGTTTTCAATATTATCTTCTTCTGCAGAAATCCTTTCTGATCTTTATGCACTATTGAAAATAACTCCACACTCCCATAACAGAAATTTCCTGGATTTCTCACTGTCAAATCAATGATTTTTTTTTATCAGATATGCCCTCCCTCTTTTTTCTCAGCATCAAGTTTACCTGTAAAGTTGTTTATTCTTTGTGTAGGTGTGTGTCAACTTGTGCTTTGACTCAAAGTTGCTTTAACTTCTTATAGACCTATGATATTTAACATATTTTTCTTCTAAGCTTTTTGCTAAAGTGGAAAATGTGGCATTTTGTGGTTTGGTTTGAAAAAAACGGACTGTGCATGACAAAAAAAAGAGTTTTGGCATTGCTCAGTGAAGCAGTTTCCCAAGAAATACAGATCAGACCTACTCCCAGTAATTTTTTATCAAAAGATGAGCTAAACAGACCTCATTTTCCATACGGAAATAATTTTCAGTTGGTGAAATGAAATCAGAGCTTTTAGATCTGAAGGCGCAAACAAGTGCCATGCATGAATTCGGGGATGACTTTCTACATGCCATTTACTTCACAGCGACTACCTCTTTGCCTACTCTCACCTTAAAAAAGACCTTCAGAAGTCCTATCCACTCCCTTCACTGAAGTCAAAGGCACCTCTAATTACCTATCACTTACTTAGCAATAAAAGCATACACCAGGACAGTTACTGCTGGACATTATAAACACATCTTGCCACCCTCAGTAACGTATCTGCAGGTTCTACCATGGCTCAGGTAGAATTTTATATTGTTACATTATTTCCCCATATTTTTCAGAACAGGGAACAAATCCCGATCTTAACTTGAAAGCTCTGCCAGCACATTTATGTAATATTTTTGAAGAGAAAACTACGTTCACAATCTTTAAATCACACTGTCCAAAGTCAGGCACATGAGCTGATGTTCAGACAGCTGGATAAAGTCTGATTCTTTGAGATGCTGAATGAAACAAGTTTGAAATTTTCAGTCCTGACCTGAATGCTAGTGCCTGAAGCCAAAGGGAATTTTATCATTCCTTTAGTAAAAACAGAGTTAGATTTATGGCTCTGAGATTCTACTATGTAAGTCCCTGCAAAACTTGAAAGATGTTGGGAAAACAGTATATTTGATCAATATGTTGTTTTCAAAACACATCTTTAAACTGGAAGAGGGAAGATTTAGAGTAGATGTAAGGAAGAAATTCTTCCCTGTGAGGGTGGTGAAGTGCAGGAAGAGGTTGCCCAGAGAAGCTGTGGATGTCCCATTGCTGGAAGTGTTCAAGGTCAGGTTGGATGGGGCTTTGAGCAACCTGGTCTGGTGGAAGGTGTCCCTGCCCATGGCAGGGAGGGCAGAACTAGGTGATCTTTAAGGTCCCTTCCAACCCAAACCATTCTACGATTCTATGATTAAATTGCCTGCCACATTAAAAATAAAGCTAGAGATTGAGATTATAAGATGTAGTCAAGAGAAGAAAGCACAACTGTTTTCAGACCCATTCATTTTACAGTATCTGGGAGAGGGGCTTCTCAAATAAAGTCAAGAGAGAATCTCAAAAAATTTCCGCTTCCAAAACTGACCGTGAGGCAGATCTCTGGTGCCCTGGCATTGAAAACCTTTCCAGTGACCTTCCTAAGTAACTTGTAAAAGTTCCAACTAAATGCTTTTAGCAGGATTCATGTGCTCAGGTGAGAAATAATTGAAATAGAGGGGAAACAACTGCTAGCAGGCAATAGCAAGCACTGGAATAACTGAGAGGACAGTAGAGTTTGTCTCCTCGGATCTCTTTAAGAATACATCAGATAAGCATCTATATGGAATGACGTAGGTAGAGGTGACTCAATCTTGGAGTGGCCAGTCAATGAGCTCAACCTTCAAACAGATAGCCTTTTGAGGCTCATACTAGTGTTGTCCAATTTTACAGCATTAAAGAATTTTGTAAAGTCAGTACAGCGTCTTATCCTTAGTAGCTGTAAAAAGAACAAGATTAACGTGCATAAAGTAATCTGTGTTTATTTAGGCTGAACATAGAAATTACCTTTTCCAAGTGCTACAAAGACACAGAGTTCAAAGTGCAAAAAGCACCTTGCATTAGGGTTTTGCCTGGAAAACTGTTGTAGGAGTGGTGGTGCAGAGCCAAGTTCCACTGCTTCTGAATCAGCTAAATCCTATTCTTCAGCAAAAAGTCCTTTTTTCTTTTTCTTCCATAAAGGAAGCATTCATGAAGCATAGGTTGTAGATCTACTTCTGTAAAGTAAGAGATGTAAAGTAACACTGAATAAATAAAATGTCACTTGGGACATGATTTGATGATAAATTAACTCTGTCTGTAAGGCTCTGAATACTACATCAAAAGCACCAGAGTACACAAAGTACTGATTTGCTCTCAGCTGACTCTGCCCCTTAAAAAATACCCTTTTTTTGAGAGCTTCACTTTGTACTGAAAGGTTGCACACTGCAACTTGTATTGCCCGCCTGCAC
Organism: Cariama cristata; assembly: GCF_000690535.1. Classification (NCBI taxonomy): domain Eukaryota; kingdom Metazoa; phylum Chordata; class Aves; order Cariamiformes; family Cariamidae; genus Cariama; species Cariama cristata. The sequence goes on along the minus strand of NW_009604406.1, from coordinate 10,543 downwards.
CCTAACCTGTGCCACAGTAGGTACTGTCTGCTCTCCTACCTCCAACATAGTCGCCCCAAAGGCATTCAGCTGGTGTCATTTCAGGATTGTGTGTCTCCCTCAGGGACTCCGACAGTAACGCGTTCATGTACGCTGCCTCACCCTGAGCAATCGTTACTGCGGGTCTTAACGTGTGTCAAACCACAGCCGGAGTTTATTGCAAAGCAGCACTTCTGCAAGCTCTTACGTAGTCAAACACTGTAGCTCCTGTTCCCTGACGTTATCTTCCTATGGATGTGCCAGTAGCAAGCGTAGCTCCCTCCAACCCATACACACCTTCGGGACTGTTCCAAATAGGTTCACATCCTCAGCATCTGCCACAGGCTGACATTCCCTCGTGCTGTACATACGTTCAATACCGGGTTAAAAAACCACATCCCTGGTGGGATGTGACGCAATGCTCACGGGAACTTCGGACTGAAAAATCTCACATTTTTGAGTTATGTTTTGGGGCCAAAGGGGTCACTCATGGGGACCAGTGGAGGTCAAAACCAATCACCATACATATGGATACACAACCACTCTGCTCTAGTAGGGACCAGGCTTGAGCAGTGTGAACACAAGTCGGGCTACATCACATTGTTTGTAGACCAAAGACCAACGCCAAGCAGATTATTCTATTAGCGCAAATCCTGCCTCTGATTCAACTCCGTAGTTCACATGTTTTCACAGTATATGGCTCAGCAGCACTATTCATCAGAAGAATACACGGCCAAATATCTAAGCGCAAATACAACCTCTGGTAGTAGGAAGTTCTCAAGTTCAGGTCGCCAAAAAATGGAAAATACAGAGGGTAAATATCACTACACACTTCTCTCTGACCATAAAGACAGACAAAAGGTAATAGTGGCATTGAAACAAGTGACCATGAACACGAGGTAGCCTGATTTTAGACATTTTCTAGTCATCAGAGAAACAAAGTCCTGACAGAGTTTTTCATCTTATTTTGCCTCTTCTGTTCCTAAGTTTTCTAAGTCGGGACTTCATACTTTTATGAACAATGGATATGGCACAGTCCCCTATGGTCACAAGGAGTGGATGAGAGTATCACCGAGATTCCTTCCAGCTGAAAAATAAGGTTTCACCAGTAAACGTCATGAGATAGGCCCCAAACAAAACCCTACTAAGTCCAATAGAGTCCAGTTGTTTTAAAAAACACAGGTTTAATCCTCAAGTAGCAAACAGTACAAAAATGTTAACGATTTCATTTTCATTGGCTTCCTGACAGGGCAAATTTCTAAGAATGCTTCTAACGAAGTTATGCAGGAAGGATTAACACTGTGCTCTGTTCGGGAAGTTCTTGGTGATTTAATAAAGTACTGCACAACAGCTGGGGAAGGTCATTCTTTGGTACAGAGTTTGGGATTTTTACAAAATATCTGTTTATTCTGAACTACATTGAAATTCTCCAGTGAAAACTCTTCCTAAGTTGCACCTTCCCCATTGTGCCTGAGGACACTGTGGACACAGGTGCAATCCTGCATCTGTCTGTGGTAAGTGAATTACATACAAAACTAACAATATCCCCATACTTTGGCCCAAAATCTTCACTACAGCAGCCCTAACCATTCAAACACTCTAAAAACTGCTGTCAGCATAGTGGGTCAAATCTATGACTCTAATATTTAACTGAAATGAAGGATGGCTTAAGGACCAGAAGGTACTAAACGTGTTTAGGGGAAAAAAAAATAAAAATACAAAGTCATAGCTCTTGGAGATACCAAGAGTCTGCAGATCCATGAAAGCACTCATGTTATGGATTTCACAGCACTTCTAAGGAACGAATGATATCAGAAAGCATCTGGAGAAAGGCAAGCCGATGGAGACTAACTGGTTTGGTACAACATAAAGCATTGTATCTGACAAATTTGGTAAAATATTTGAGAAGTGAATAGAAAGAAAACAGATAGGTGTGAAGCAATTAACGCAGTCCATTTTGATTAGGTTTAAGACACTTGTGAAACTACTGCAGACAGCAGGTCAACCACAGTTTGAGTAAGTGCACAGTAGAAGCAGAATTCTTCACTGGATAAAATGACCAGGTAAAAGACTGCAAAGACTAAGCTGATTGTGAAATAACCATACTGACATCTATTAAATTAATCCTACAAGCTTCCCAGAGCAACTATTCAAAACCAGTATTCTCCCTCAACACTCCAAACTCTCTTCAGAATTTCTCTTAGTGCCCCAAGGACAGCAGTCAATATCCTTAGCTATTTCCAGGGAATTAACCATCTTGGTATGTGAATGCCAGTGAAATACGTATCTGTGGCTACTGTATAATGATGATGATAGAATGCTGACTTTCTAAATGGCTTTCTCAGTATGCAGTTTCCATTCACTGCCACTACCCCTCCATGAATCACCATTATTGCTCCATAGTTCTGTATCAGATATCGAGGACAAAAAGAAAACATCCAGGTAATGGCAGAATTATGATTCTACATGAAACGCAAAAAATGAAAATAGGAAAAAGAAAATACAGATAGAGTTCATTCTGGAGAAGAGGATTAAATAATAATACAACTGAAGCTTTTTTGCTTGAGAGAGATTTAATTAATTGTCACTTAACCTCAGAATCCTAAGTAAAATGCCTAAAAACAGCAGATGAAAAACAAACGTAAGAAAAATATTTGCATGTAGAATATAGCAAGGTCGGCTAATACAGAAGGATATGTGTAGTACACCTACCAGTATAAAAACCATGCAAAACTTGCCACAGCCAGGTAATTAGAAGAAAATAATACACAGTTTATCAGAAGAGACATACAGAACTCCTGTTGTGACTAATCTATTTTATTTGAATTTGTCAGCCCCTGGGTAACTTCTGTCAAGATGACTCAGCTATGTATAGAGTCAGCTCGTCGAGAAATAAAACAAATTTCTGAAGTTTTCATCCTGTACACATTACCACAGAGCATCTATGCTCTATGAACTGTTAGATGTCCCTGTCCCACTGGTGACTGACGAGGTCTTCTGACAGAGAACTTGCTAACTACTTCTTTTGGATTTTATGCAATAAATAATTTTAATTCTTTCAGTATCATTAATTTAAAAAGTGTATAGCTTAGCTGGAAACAGGGGCCCAAAGTCAACCAATCTCACTGCAGCTGTTTAAATTAAGTGCCAAAATTGGGAGCTTAGTTACTGCAATCTTCTTCATGGTGGAAAGAAAAAGGTGATACTGTTGTGTGGTTTACTCCTTTTCAGATGTGAACTGAGACTGTGAACTCATGCTAATTACCTAACCTTAGAAGGCATAAACTGTGGTCAGAATCTCTTACTGAAACAAGGCAAAGTGCTGATCATTATGGTACTCTCTACTGCAAGGTGACAGTAGTACAGATTTGTTGGAAAAGCAGACCTTCTAAAGGAGTTTTTGGATGAGAGTGGAAAATGCTGACTGCAGTATGGGAGAAGATGTATCGTGACGCTTCCCAAGACAACCAGTCACACCTGCCCTGGAGACGGAATAGCATGTTTTCAAAAAGTCTTAAATTCTGCTGAGTATTAAGGAGAAACCCCAAAGCAGCTTCTACCATTAAAGAGTCTGTCCACTGAAAATATCTATAGAGATTTTAGGAAAGATAGCAGTTATTTGCATCCTGAAACAATTCATAGAACAAAAATGCCCCTGTGGCAAAGAAATCAAGACATATTTCCCAACACTGTGTCATAAGTACAGAAAAATACAGAAGTGGTAACTATTCGTTGGATGTGTTTAAGATTTATTCAGATCACCTGCTAGAAACTGCAAGATCTAGCTCCCAGTTCGATCACAACCAAAATTTACGATCAGAGTAAAGAATACATAAGGTATTTAATGTTCTTAGATAAAACTTTTGGTCTTTCAAGTAATTTCTATTCTTTCTCAGTTGCTACAAGAAAGGCAGTAACTGGAAGTGCAGGGTCTTACAGTTTTTTGAAGAAGTATTTCAGTAGTTCTTAGGGGATCCAAAATAGTATACTATTCTTTTAGCTTGTAACCTAGGTCTTTTCCGATACCACTCCACACGTACTAGACATTGTGTAAGAATTTCTTCACGTGGCAATGTCACGACATTGACCTTGGAGTAGAATACAGTAACTACTGAAAGTGTCTAAGAACAGTAAGGAAAAGACACTTTGGAAAAGAAACATTCAATATTTAAATATTTGAGTAACAGAGTAATAAAGTGAGACTGTGCACTATTTAATGAAGAAGAGTATGCCATTGCATATTTGCCACAGGGTACTGCAAGGGTAGCAGCATATATGAAGTCAGTTACCGCAGCTGAGCTGATGTGCTGGAGCGTCATACCTAAGCTTCTGCTCTGTGTGTGCCACCTCCTCTAGAGTGACCATCTGTGATCTAGATCTTCTGGAATAGCATTATTCCCCAGCAGAATTGGGAAAGCCAAGCTGCAAGCTGGTCCTGTGTTATCAAATCAAAGGTCTTAAATCAAAGGTGATTTGGTAAGCTGCTCTAATTATGGTAACAGAGGGCATCTTGCATGACTATCATAGATTGTATTTGCAGAGGGCTGTTTCGTTCATTTCCACCAACTTAACGAAAATGCTGTTTAGGATAAAATAATCAAGTCTCAGGAGGCAAGCTAAAAACAGTGTGTCCCATGCATTATGCAAGTGTTGAAGGTCAAAGCCTGTAACCCGGTCACACACCGAAGCTCTTGTCTGATAGCAAAAATCTTCCACTGTGAAAACAATTACCTCTATCACCCAGTAACTGCAGCTTTCATTATGCAGAGCTATATTGTCTTAATGGCACTGACTGATAATTAAACCGATAGGATCTAATTTTCTTGGTATGGAATGACAGGTTTCTGATTGCCTAACTTCATGCTTTGCCTATCGGCTAAGAGTTTCCTGCTCCTTAGCATGGTTGAAATTAGTCACGCCTTTTGTTTCAGGGCTGTCCACACTACTGTCACACTTCTAACTCCTCTTTCTGTTTGTTCACCTTGTTCTCTGTTCCTTGTCAGACTGCGAGTTGTTGAGTAGCTATCCACACAGTTATTGTCTTTGACATAAGCCTTTCTTCAATCCTCATGCAGAGTGCAAACTGGTGGGCTGGGAGGTTGTTTTTGCTTGAAGCAGCTCTTTCTATTTATTTTCCTAGTAAATCCTCATTAAGGAGGTGGTCTTAATGTGCATTTATTTCCCTGTGACTATGGCATTCCTAGCATGCATGTGTCCCCTGACTGCTTTACTTTTAGCCTCTCAAAGTTATCTGACCCTTTGGTTAGCATTCTGCATTAGAGGAAAAAGAAATGGCACTGTAAATAGACCTGAGTGTTTTAACTCACGCTTCCCATAGGAATGACAAGTAAACAGTAGCAGCAGTACAAAAGCAAATTTCCTCCTTCGCCTTCACAGAGCATGTAACCTCTTAAAATCACGCTGGGAGGCCTTGCTATGCTGGAGCAGGGACAGCGGAAAGTATGAGAAGGTCAGCTGTGGCAATAGTGCTTAGACCAGGTGTAACTCACAACCTGCAGCGGTGGGCACTGACCCGGTGCTGCTCTCTGGCTGCCCACTGCCAGGGTCGCTCTCTGGGAGCTTGGGTCTCGCAGAGCCAGTTGCAACTTCTCCAGCACCACATTCCCCAGCAAGTTCCAGTCCAGGACTCCTTAAACTGCTACGCTGGAGTAAATAAGCCCTCTTGAGACACAAAGCAGTAGGGAGCAAGGGGTTGGGATATTTAAGTGGTTCAGTAAGAAGCAAACAGCCGCGCTGGTGACAGTCAGCTCTACTGAATTTGTTGGGGTTTTTTTTAATTATTATGATGATTGTGTTCTCCTGCTAATCACAGGGGATAACTTACTTACATAGAATTTAAGACTACGTTACCAGAGATAAATTAAGAACCAGCACATGAAGTTTTATGTCAATAAGGAATCGATATGTCTGAGGTGATATAGCTTACAGTGCAAAAAAGCATAATGAGATGCAATCAAAGCTTGCATTTGACCTGCCTCAACTTTCATTTTCTTATACCCTTCTAATAAGACTGCCTTTCTGCCACACTTTGCTCTTTCATCTCTTCAGCTTATGACCAGTGACAGTTTACGGGACTTTTACTTAATATCAGCACGTATGAATTTATTTCTTTTTGAACATTGCCATCCCTATCATGTAAGTACTTATCAGAAGGTGTATTAGAAGGAAAACTTCAAACTACTTACTTTCAAACTGAAGTCTAACCAAAACACACTGGTTCAGCATGCAAACCATTCCATCTGCATTCCCAGGCGCGGACAGGAATGAAAGAGAGAGAGGAGGAAGCACACAGCACAGACGGCAGACAGGTCATTAAATTCTGTGCAGCATACTATAATGATACGAGTGATATATCAAATTAGATACAGCAGAAAAAGAGGGCCACCAGGAAAGATTCCCAATTACAAACCAAGGTGAGAACAAAATAAAAGTAAAGCTTTCTGGAAAGTTGCTTCATTCCGTTACAGATCCAACTACTTAGCTCCTGAAATGAACACGGAATACCCTGAAATGGCAGGGGAAAGTATGTGCCACTGAATTCTCTCAGCAGCAGTAAAGTTTTCTTTGACTGTCAGTACAAGACAACACTACTAATCTATTCACATTAATTTCACCTGATTGCCTGGTTTAATACAAGACTCAATTACTTTGGGATTAACACAGCAATAAATTAGAATTCTGGAGGGCCACTCAAATTACTTTACATTTCCAAAACTCTACAACTTCCCACATATCATTTGTTAGTGTAACACAGCTAATTTAATGGACATTATTTGTGCAATTTTTTGTGTCTCTAAACTATTCCTTAAAAAAAAAAAAGTCTTAATTAACTAGGGAACTAAAATGGCCTCACTGAGAAAAGTGGCAAGCACACAGAATCATCAAGTATCTAAGGGAGTTAACTGGAGCGTCCTGCTATTTATTTTATTTTATTTTTTTACATTCAAGCCACTTATTCAGTTGTCTAAAATCAGTAGCATTGTCTTAGTATCCTTAGTATCCTTTTTTGAAAATCTGTTACTCTTCCAACACAGAAATACAAAAAACTCACCTGTGACCAGGAGTAACAGCCAATATTTACATCCCAGTCAAGCCCTTGGACCCATGTAGTACAACCAGTTTAAGCAGTCTGTGTGTGCCATGGAGTACCAGGGAACTGGTCCTGCAGACTCGGGGAAGGGCAACTGGAGCTGCCTTCTGGTCCACATATCAGTGTTCCTTCTCCCACAAAAACCAAGCAGGAATAAAGATGTAGCAATGAAGTATCAATCTGGTATAAAATCATGACATAGCCAGGGTACACAAAACCAAGATCTCAGACATGCAGGTCCACCAGTTGAGATGCAGCCTTTAGACAAAGCCCAGTGGCTTTCCACTGAAAATTCAGGGTCTTACATACTGTATTTAAGACATAGCTGTTTCTAATCTGCTGAAAATTTCTCATGAAAGGCTCTTTGCTACTACATTCTCCAGTAAAACTTAATCTACATCACCCACACAACAACGATACAACAGATGTGACTCCCTTCAGCAACAGTAAGGATTCGGAGAGCTTGAAGAGACTGAAAATTTTCAAGAAACATGTTCCCTGCTAGAGTCTGATCATTCTGGCATTGTGTTCCCTGCAAACCAAGAAACCACCTGTTTTCTCCTTTCCACATACCTCCACAAACTCACTGACTAACACTGCCTTACGTTAGAGAACCTCAATTTTAAAATGATTCTGCTTGTTCAGGTGGAATTGTCATACTAAAGAACAAAACTAAAATAATCTGAAGATGTCTGGCAAACTACACCTCTTGAGTGGAAGGCTCATCAAGACCTGAGGTTTGAAAGGTACGTTCAGTCCTTCTATAGCCACGTGCCACAGAATTTTTGCTAAATAGAGCTAACTGCCACTCACCTTAAAAACCACTATCACCTCCAAATTGTTTGGTAACTGCTGTGTCTCATCTCTATCAGGAAGAAATAGTGAATCACATGCATTTGTCTGCTTTTTATAAACCTTACCGCATAACTTTTAAGTAAGAAAACCTGTATTTTCAAAGTATAATGTGGAGGGATATTCACTTACATATAGAGTTAATAGAGGGTCATAAACCCTGTACTGTCAGGCTGCAGGAACAAGTGATTTACCGAGGATAAACGATACATTTATGATCAAAGGAAGTCAGTAAATAAGGGCCAATCAACTCCGTGTCTGCTCAGGAGAAAACTCCATACTGAGGATGTCAGCATTTCTAAAACCAGTCTACTGCTAGCCAGTCATCCTGGGAAACGGCTTAAACATTGGTATCATGATTATAAGGTTTATGAACCCTCAAATAAACTTAAATCTAAATGGAGAAAACAGGTACAATGAGGACAGGATTAGTCTCCAAATTAAGAAATAACTTTGCAGAGGCAACAACCCAGTTTGTCTTCAAGCCCACGTAATGCAGCAGCACAGATGTTCCGACAGCATCGTATCTGAACAAAACAGAGGTACCTCCTTTTGGAGCTGAGCTAAAGTACACGTAGTGTTAAACCGTAAGCATTCATTTAAGTGAGACAAGTGACAAGTATAAGGTGGGATATCCTTGCCAAGCCATAGAAAGAGTGGACCATCACCACACACCACCATAGCCATGGAAACTACAGAACTGGTGACCCACTTGGAGAATGATGCAGCTAATTTTAAAGTTCTTGCTAACATTTCTTATTGAAAAGGTGTAGAAATAGGATGAAAATATCAAGTCTACTTTGCAGAATGAGGAGATAGGTCAAGGGCAAAAACTTACTGTTGCCTGTTGTCTGCAAGGTGTTGGTTTACCAGACTCTATTTTACTGCGCAGTGCAAGATATGCACATCCCATGGACGCTGCCAAGGCTGGAAATATTTGTGCCATATAAGCACATTTTTCTTCATTTCTGTTTCTGCTCATAAGCAACAGTCCTTTCTCAGTGCACCATTTTGAGAATTAAATCATAACATCTTGCTTCTTAGACAAGCTTGAGTAATTCTTTAATAGTGAAATGAATTTTCTACACACTGCGCTGCCAAATCTCTCAGTTCTGTCAGTTCAAGATTATATCAATCGTATTTTTAAGGTGAAGATATCAACTAAACTACCGAGTATTACAGCAGTGGGGGAAGGATGGACCAGAACGCCTTAAACTGTTTTAATTGTTCAATTAGTAGGTCAATAACAATGTTAATTGCACATGGAGGATAAGGCATTCAAACGAGAAGCTCTCTCGAGGAAAGGAAAAAGTGGTAACTCAGCCACCTAGATGACATAAGCGCGTGGGAGGCAGCACATGAACAAGGCATCAAAAAAGTCATGACTTGGTGCATAGAATAAAAATCTAGAATTTCTGAGAAAAAAATCATCACATAAAAGCTACTTTTATTGCTTTGGATCATGACAAGAGCCCCTAAAAAGTTTCTACTGGATGTATCAAGACAATTTCAGTGAGAGGAAAATTTGATCTAAAAGATATTATCCTGTATCCTGTACAAGATACAATACTAACAAAGAACACAAGCAAGTGTACCGTAAGATGAACAGAGCTTCCAATACTTTCAGACTCACACAATGGCAAAAATTACATATTCTGCTTAAGAGCATAACGGAAAAGAGTGTTTGTGGGTAAAACTCTGGTAGAAAGACGGTCATTATTGTGCTTTCCGAAGCTAAGCCTCTACACAAACTGGCATTTGGAACCTCTTTTAGTGGCTAAACAGTGAGTGGAATTAAAGGTGAGCATCAAGAAAGAGGAATATTGTGTTAAAAAATGTTTCTTCGTATTCTGTGAAAACTGAATACATTGTAGATCTGCATTTTTTCACTACATGGAGGAAGAACAGGTTTAGAATCATTAATAAAAGTTTGGAGAACAGGAAAATGTAAAACCAGGAGTAAAGTCAAACACTTAAGAATACAAATGCTAAAATACAGCACAGATATTTACAATGAAAGAAAATACTAACCCATTGGCCATGGTAGGTTGGCATTACTTCTTTTCTGTTATCTTTTGTTTAAAGTATCGACGTTTCAGAACCATGGTTAGAAATCTAACACAAAACAAAAGAGAAAGACTACTTCTCCTACGCTATGACTGCAGGTCATTTGCTTCTCAGCCATATGCAAGATTGAGACAAAACTGTCAAGCTAAAGAATAAATAATATACAGAATCAAACCTAAAGCCCAAAGGAATCACTGGGATAATTTAATCCAGCATTAAACTAGAAGAACTTAAAATTAATTTGTAAAGCAAAAAAAAAAGCTGAGATTTTCACCAAGTTTTTCCTCCATCAAATCTAGTAACTTCTGTATGGGCTCTAGCATGGTTTTAGGAGAGATATCAAGTGTTGTCACTTCAAATTCCTGGTGATTATTTTTATAGATAGTGACACTTACTGATAAACTCATAGAATCATAGAATCATTTAGGTTGGAAAAGACCTTCAAGATCATCAAGACCAACTGTTCACTTAACACTACCAAGTCCACCACTAAAC
>NW_009604405.1:0-11352 GCF_000690535.1 Cariama cristata | reverse complement strand
AGGGCTGCTCTCAATCACATCATCCCTCAATCATATGCTCTTGTCATACACAGTTTCATTTTACTTGATTGCATTGATTTTTGTTGTAAACACATCTATATTAGAGTGGAGGGTATGTTATATACACCTAATTTTTTTCCTCTGTGGTATTTCACTCTGACTTTAAAGTTCTTGGCATGAAACCAAAAGACAAAACAAAACTTAGAGGCAATATAATCCAAGTAAGAAAGACAAAGCTTTTTTCTTAGGAAAGCTCTATTAAAGAGCTACTTTGGCCATATGGAGAAATTGTTACTCCCTTGGCACAGAAATAACAAGGCATAATAGCTAACTGAAATGACAAATTCCTTCTATTTAGTGTTGGAGGGATATTCTGCATTGACAGTATCTCTGTGACTGTACCATTAAAATGGAGCAGGAAATAAGAAAATCAGAGTGATAAGAACAGTAGTGCTCATAATGGAGAGGCCTGAATGTTTTGTAGAAATAGACATTGCTCCACTTGACTTCAGAGAGGGCTGCATTATATTGGTTGGTGGAAGGATGTCAGTGCACTATATTATAAAGTTTATAAAGAAGCCTGTGAGCTTTTAAAATTACTACAAAACTGCAGCAGATTAACAAAATGCCTTAGCACTTGGAGTGGAAAAACTTTTTTAATATTTTATATGTCCTGACTTACAGCAGAAAATAAATCATTGTTTCATGTTGTAATAACTTTAACTTTGTTTTCTAGAAGCAACCTGCATCCAAGAAACTATACTCTTAATGGAAATATTGAGCAAAAACTAGGAAAAGTTATTAAAGCTTCATCTGAATGACCTAACAGGGCATTGCTGACTTCCTTTCTATTTGTCTTCCTGCAAGGATGATATTGTAGCAATAATAGGTGTAAGGCAATAATAGATGTAAGCCAAGTAGAAATATTCAGAAAACCAAGGAGATCATAAATCTAATAATACTGAGGAAATTATGAGTCTGATTCTGACTTTTTCTTATATCGGTGCACAAAAATCAGGAGTGTCTCCTTAGCAACCAGTGGAGTAATCTGGGAGTAAGTGACAGAAAAAGCAGTCCTTGTACCTTGTTGGAAGAATAAAAGACTGTAAAATATTACATGTCTAAGTTCAAATGTGAACAGAATAATTAATTATACTGCAAAATGAAGAAGCGTGTTAGTTGGACTAATCACTTTTTATAAGCGAAGATTAAGCAATATTTGAAATATTTTGGGGGGGCTTCACAAGGCAGGGAGGGTTTACCAAGGTAATCTATTACTTGTTTCTAATTTCTCTAGTTGCCACTGTGATGGTAGAGGACTATTGTTCTTAGAAATGAACATTTCACATGTTCTTTATTTGACTGAACTGGAAAACTCATTTGTGAAACAAGAGGGGATCTTCAGGGCTGATGCAAACTGATCAGATGTTTTCTGAATAGATGTTCTACAGCATGAATACTGCATACACCTGACAGCTTAGGAGAGGGACAATATACGCAAGGTCCTGGCCTCTTGGCTGTGTGAATCTTTTAAAATATGATGGCGTGTTGCCAACCAAAGATTATCTTTGTTGCTTTGTTATTCTGATAAACAGCTTTAGTGATTGGTTAAATTACTTGGGCCATTTCAATCAAATCATAGCTGCTGTTTAATTTACAAAGCAGTTAGGATCATCCTTTAAACCCATGGGCTTTTGAGAAAAATAAGCAAGTGGGAACACTTTTCCTCTTCCAGGTAGCACTCAGTAAATATTGCTATATTACAGCTTTCAGACTTCAAATCAGTAACATGCATTTGAGTAAATCAGTTGATAGCATCGTATACGTAAGAATATCTGTCTGACGTTCACAAGACACAGACCTTTTTCTCTCAAGATATTAAGACTAAAATGAGTGTAGTGCAGCTTTGCAGATGCACTGTGTTCTGACAAGGCGATGACATTTGCAATTCCCTGCTTTGTGTCATTACTTTGATGTGTCCATTCACAGACAAACCTGTAAGATGCAAGAGAGGCCAGCTTAGACTAGTTTTACATTGGAGTCTTCAAATGATGGATTGGTAGATAAAGATCATATTTATTTATTTCAAATACAGTTACTGTAGGATTGTACCATCCACAGTGGTAATCCCTGTTGGCGTACTGTACTGGAGAACTAAGCAAGTGCAGCTCTGGCAGAGTCTTTCAGCCAAATAAATGTCTGTCCTGTTGTGTAACCGTCAACTGGGGAAGTGCTAGAAATATATGGACTGAGCTTGAAGACTTATCAGTTCCTGAGATCTGATCTTGTGTCTGAAACCCACTGGACACTAAATCATTACTAATGATTCCACTCAGTTTGGTTGCTTATTTGAGGGGAATATGCAAGGGCTGCATTTCCAAACTGTCTGGGTACCCACAGCATCAGGAGCCCTAGAGGGGGTAAATATGGGATCTGAGCACCATCTAAAACAAGGACTTGGTGACCCTTGTAGCATAGACGTGAGTTTCAAAATGTTATCTTACTTTTTCTATCTGTTAGTTTGCATATTTGAATGTACAATTTTTTATGACTGAATTCCTAGAACAATTGGTGTGTTGAGGTACAGCTATTGCTTCATATGAAGAAATCAGTGATTAATATGCTAACATTGATTAGTATTTGTGAAGTCAGAATGGACTTAAAATGAAATTATTTTCAAATGAGGATTGCAGAAGATTGTAAAATTCCAGTTTCATCTAAGGCAAGGAGGCCTGCCTGCTGATGAGGAACAGAATATTATTTCCCTAACACTGGTGTTCACCTTACATTGTAGATAGTGAACCATGAATAAGTGACAAAATCATCTGTTTAGCATTGACTTTCAGGAATAAAACCCTTTGGTAACTCTGACATGCAAATATTACATAAGCCACTGCGTATAGCCATGATAATTTAATTCAGCAAGTATTTTGGTATCTTGGTTTTTGGAATTAGTACTCAGAAATATTAACCTATAGTTTTTACAGAATTGGGCAATAGCATACTTACACTGCAGGACCTCTCCTGATGGTCAGGTGTGACTTATATGCAGAAAAATATTATCGCAGGCAGCACTGATGTTGCTCATTATCTGATGTATCATAAGGCAAAGTTGCCATCTACAAGTCATCCATATCTTCTCCTATAATTTTGTTTCCAGGAGACTTAGATATGCTTGTCTAAAGGCACACTTAGGTCAGTTTTTCATTCACTGATTTCATACTTGACCAACAACTTAAAAACTAAAAGACAATTTAATTATGTGATCTTCTTCCGTTCTTGTGTCCATGGAGATGTGAGAATTTAATTAATTTTTTTTTCTGGACCTTTAGGTCAGATATATTCTGAGAACAGCTGTGCTTCTCCCTTCAGAAAGGGGGGCAAGTTTCATGAACCTGTGTGAAGATGGAGGTGGAAGCTATTTTCTTTCAAGATGTACTTTCTCCTATGTTGCTGTAAGTCTTGGAAGCTCTGCACCTTTCACAGGCAATGCCCACTCAGCAGGGACTTGCAGTCTAGCTGTGTTTTTACATTCAACAGTTTCAGTTTCTTCTACATGACTATATATGAAAGAAATTTCTTTTTATTTTCTGTGTTAATTCTTGATTTAAAAATCTATAATTAAAAAAAAAATCTAACCCACAAGACATGCAGTGTTCCCCAATCTTGCTCCATTTGTATTGCACCATTCAATTCAGAAAGGTCATAAATATCACAGAACTCTACAAATTAGGACTTCAGTGCCTTCACTGGCAGTTTTTGAAGATATTTGTAATCAATTTATTTTTTTCTTAAGTCAATGGTACTGAAATATGGAGCACTTGTGTATAAATGGAGGTTGCTCAAAAAATAGCCTTAATTGTCTGATAGATATCTATAAAGGAAGGTATTATTGTGCTTTAAATAAAGATACTAAAATAATTTCAAGATGGCAATGAAAAGCATAGAAACATAGGACATTCCAGAATTAAAACCACTCATGAAAGCTTAATTTGGCTAATGTGTGTATATCTATTATGATATTGTTTTAATTACTGTAATCATACTTTTTTTTCCCCTTCAAAACATTTGCTAGTTTCAACATCTATTTGGCAAGTTCTGTCGTCTTTGTCTTACTTTGAGAAGATTCCAGCTTCTGTGCTTAGGGGTTGTATTGGTCAAGAGATTTGTTATTGGCTTTTCAGGTGGTTGTGGCCAGTGGGTTGGAAGACTCAGAATAAGACTGTTACGTACATAAATAAGGCTGTTACATACAAATCCCACTTACGCACTTATGTGGGTCTTTCAACCCTCTGCGCTGAGCTGAGGCCAGAACTTTGACTCCCATTGCTGAGAGATGTCTGTCCCTTTACAGGGGCTCTGGTTGGACTGGGATATCCAGTTCTGGAAAAGTCAGATTTTTCTCTTCTGGGATTTTTTCAGCTTTCCTTTCACTTGTGCCTCCTGGACCGGTCTTTATGCTACATTGGCTCCTGTAGTGCAAGCTCAAAGCTCTGCTGTCCAAAATCAGCAACCTCTGGGGTGCTGCTTGAAGGCATGGCATTGCCTCCACTGCCATATAGAGTTGAATGGATGAATGGTTAGATGGCATTACTACCTCCCAGTGGGGAGGACAGAATGGCAGCTAGCCTCAGTGATGCTCAGCTTCTGTTCAATAACCTGTTTTTTAGCATGCTTCCTTTGTTTACATCCCTGCTAACTGGGCATTCAATTCTGAAGTGGCAAAGGCTTATCTGATGATTTCAAGTAACATACTCTGGAGGACAGCACACTGCCAGAACTGTATACCTCCGGTGACTTCTCAGTACTCATTTTCTCTTGATATTAAACCAAGACATTTCAGATCCTCTGTGGCATTTTAAATGGGTCTTGATTTGGGAAGTCAGACTGTAAATTTAAGATAACGATCATGATCATTATACAAACAACCCCACAAAGTTCACATTCTGCTTGGAGCAATTTAAAATCTTTCCCAGTCTTTTCAGCTATGTTGGCCTTAGAGGATCTTTTGAACTCATTTCTAATTCCTCTATGTTTAAACTAATTAATTCAGCTTTAACTCCATTCAAAATGAGGAATTTCTGATGCAGCTGTGAGATCCTGCATCAAATGATCATTAGTATAGGACTGGGACAGTGGAGTAGCAATGTGTCCATTGCCCATTTCAGTGGTTTCACTTGTGTAGTTTCCTGGTTAAGGTCTCTTTCTTTATAGCTATTACAGAGCCAAGCTACCTGGATTTCAACCTGAAATCCTCTAGTCCCAGTGCTGACAAATAGGAGAGAAGATAGCTTGCATTAAGACACTGTAGTATGGGATACCAGGCTTGCAAGTCAGGAGACACAAGCACTCATTACTCAGCCCCTGACCTGCCATGTCTCTTAGTCTGTTAGTGCAATTTCTCCTTCCACTGTGTCTCATTTGTTTTGTAAGCTCTTGAAGCAGGACATAATCTTGTTTAACATTTGCTCAGGGTGTAGAAAAAGAGAAGCCTCAAGATAAAATATTCACTTTCTAAGCTGCTTGGAATGGAAACAAGTATGATGGAAAAATGATGGTAACAGAAGGGCAAACACAGATAATAACTTTACTCCTGACCACTTGAGAGGATGGGCCGTTATTGCTTTTTGATTTCTCAAGACAGCCTGGTCATTTTGATGCCATATCCTTGGAGACTAATAGCTGACATCTTTCAAAGCAAAATGCAGTACGATTGTATAACTGATGAAAATGATTGGTTGTGAACACAACAGATTTTAAAATATATGTTTATACTCCCAGTAGAGACAGAATGAGATTATTTTGTGGGTGAAATACATTCAATTAAAACCTAAGCTGTAGGGGGAGAACTAAGCTGTTTTTCCAGTTCAAATTCAACTTGGTAAATAGTATAGGCCACAAAAAGTGGAGGAAAATATTGAAGTATCCAAGTATGGCTTCTCAGTGAATTTGAAGTTAACTTTGGCTTTGTTTCAAAATGGCATTTTTCTATTTAGAAGTGAACCTAAATTAAATGTACAGATCTACCTCCATATTCTTGTCATCTTTTGATCAAACAAAACAATCTAAGCTCCCCACCTACTTTGCTGCAGCTGGACAGAAAAACATAATTATTTTTCAAGAGGAAAGCCACTTTTGCCCACACTAATGTGACCAATATTAATTCATTTTTCAATCAGCCTAAGTGGCCATACTCATTAAATCTCCATAGTTTGTTTACTTCTAAAAAATCTCCATATCTTTTTTCATTAAAGTGAAATATGACCACTGTAGCAGTCCAATGTATTCCCATTTCAGGTTCACTTTTAAGGAAATTAAGCAATTATCTTCAAGGCATCTATAACTTAGAGAATGCATGTCGAGAACTGTACTAAGTAAATGGCTTCATAATTACAGGTAAGCTGAGGTGTTTGACAGAGAATCTCATGCTGACAAAACCCCAAGGCCCTGCAGAGTTACTACGAGGTCAAATGAAATCTAACACAGAGGTGCTGAGGTGCCAGCACTTTTAAAGCTGCTCCCAGTATGTGAACGGATGACCTTTCTGAGATTGGAAGGTAAATATGGAATGGTTTCATACACTGTGATCTTGCTCTGAATATAGTTATATTCAAGATGCAAATGAACCAAGATGTGAATGACAACGAGGGGCTGAGGGACTGGGATGTGCATGGGGAACTAAGCTTTAATAGATCTCTCAAGTGTTTTTTCACCTTGGCAAAGTATGTGATTGGAATTAGTGTTGAACTCCTTTCTAAGTCCGACATTGTTAAATGTAATTTGGCATATACTTGAATAGGTAGGCATCTGAGACTGACTGCAAATTTGAGGTATGGATACCATGCCCTGGAAACAAGAACTAATTATTGTCCTGCCACTGATATGCTGTGCTCTGCAAACCACCGCAATGGGTGGGCAGCCACAAAACCAACAGCAGAACTTCTCTGTTCCTGCTCTGGACGTCTGTCTGGAGCTGGTGCGCCAGGGCCCAGTTAACATTGAGGTGGAAGCCAAATCTCTTAATTTGCCACCCTTGAGGAGTAGACAATGACATGTTACCTGTCCTGGGGAGGAATTCCTGGCTGTATGGTACAGAAGGAGATACAACAAATGTCCACTCAGATAATTTTTCAGGAATTTCTCATCTTGCAAAGTCTTATTATTACAGGGAATGAGAGTGCTGGGTTGTGCACTGACCAGAGACTTGAAGGTATCACTCTGAAAGAGCAAAGAATGACTATATTGTAGAAACTGTTCTAGGAATAGCTTTGAAGCAAGGAACATGAGATAATCCTATTTATTTTGATGGAGTAAGGACTACAGACTGTTACTGTCCAGCTCTGAGTATATATTTTTAGCTTCATTTTGTAAGATGGAAAGCGGATAAGAGAGTTCACCATCTGTTCTGGGAAAAAGCTTCCTTATAGGCCTTCTTTTTAAGTTTTCATAGGGGACTTTCGCAGTATTAGCTATTAGGGACATTTCAAACCCACTAAGTTGAACAATTAATCAGCAACCATTTTGCTGTTTTCTAAGAATTGAACCTCAGTCCTACGGAGCTAATAATATATTTTAGTGCAGCAAGTAAATTACCCATCTACTAGCTGTATGGTGTTTATATCTTCTTTTACTGGCTTCTAGAGCAACGTGTAGAGTAGGTATCAAATTAGGAGGGGGTATCTGCAGATTTTCTTTTACATGGTATGTTCTTTAGACTAGATGATCGTTGTAGGTCTCTTCCAACTGAGTCTGTTCTGTTCTATTCTGTTTGTCCTTCTCTCCCTGGCTGTTCATGTCTTTTGCCCCACTCTATTTCAGGAGT
This sequence comes from Cariama cristata, assembly GCF_000690535.1. Taxonomy (NCBI): domain Eukaryota; kingdom Metazoa; phylum Chordata; class Aves; order Cariamiformes; family Cariamidae; genus Cariama; species Cariama cristata. The sequence goes on along the minus strand of NW_009604405.1, from coordinate 3,530 downwards.
GTGCCTGCCAACCAGCTGGCTATGCCTCTTGTGCCGAGTGCCCCCCTTGCAAAGGTGAGCTGCTAAAAGCAATATCTTAATCTGTACTGAATGCTTCTGGCTCCTATGTTTCTACAGAATATAGCAATTCAGACAACTTATTTGTCAAGGCTAAGCTAAGTCCTGCATCCAGTCTAAATATTTTATTGAGCTCTTTCTCTGTTGTCCACTTTCCATGTCAGAGAATTGGTTTTAAACTTTAGCACTTTAAAGTTTTTCCACTATAGCTACAAACTTTACAGCTTACATAGAGGTACATGGGTCTCTCTTGCTGTCACAGCAGATGTGTTGTTTGATGTGCCGTAGTTATGAAGCTGTTCCATCACCTATGTGTAGACTACAGGGGCAGGATTCAGAGTGAAAGCATGAAACATCCTTGCAAGAATGAGGTCATTGGCTATTAATGAATCCACATGATTCATTGTTTAAAGAAATAAAAAGAAAAAAACCCAGCATTTTCTTAGCAAGGTACTTCCCTAACAACAAATACCTCATTAATTTTGAGCACTTCAGACTGTATGAACTATTAAAGTCTAATAATGATCATTTTATAAGGAACACCACTTATCACATACTCACCAAATAAGAAATCTTTGTTAACCCGATAAGCACCCAATTATTTATATTTCCTGCCTGCTTAACCTGGAGAACCTGGTAGTTGTCCAGTGTGCAGACTGATCCTCTCTGTATTATCCAGCACTCCTGAGAGAGGTTTTTTTTCCAGCCTCTTGTGTTCTGGTTTGCATCTAGGTGGCCATTTGGGCAAAACCATTGTTTTGGTATATGGCTTCCCAGTGCTCAACGTAATAAGGAGGCAAGATGCACAAAGTAGTTAACCTGTAAGCTGGAGTTAAAGAAGCTGGGAAAAAGACAAAAAAGGGGAAGGAGAATATAAAAGGAAGGATAAACGGAGTAACAAGCATGAATCTATATAAATTCCACTGATTTTCATTTCACAGCTTTTGCTGAGGATTTTGACTTCATTCTGCTTGGATTCAGCAGAAGAGCTCTATATAGGCAATGTTAAGAAAATGCTGTCATATTTTTCATATGCTAGTGTGGTTTATGTGTTCATGTTTCTCACAGCAGTAATGGAAATGCAATTCAAAACTTTCAGTGAAATGGGGAACCCATTGAAAAAAGCTCTCTGGCTGACACTAGACTGCAGAAGTTATTTTCTTAACCAAAATTAAGATCTTTAATAAAAGCTCATTATCAGCCTACTAAAGGTTTTTATGCCAGTGAAGAGTCTGACAGTTCATCCAAAACTAACTATGAGACAGAAGCTCTTACAAAAGAATAAAACTTGAAGTCTACTTATTTTCAACTCACATATTCAATTAATATCATTACAAAGCTCAGAATCCTCAGCCCAGCTTCTTCTCCTTCATGCACACAGCCCTCTAACCTCATAATACCTTCACACCTGTTCATGCAGAGTCAGAATCAGATGCCTCCTTTGTCCCTCTAGTTTGGGTGAACTGCCATTCTTTGTCCAGCAATGAGCACTTTTTTTGTGTGTGTTTCATGCTATTCCAAGTGCTGGCTGCAGCCACTGGTTATTTGGACTATAACAGTTGTTTATGGCGAGGTTATTAGGGTAGCCAAGTGGTATATTAAACCAATGATTTTTTAGACTTGTGTATGATGCAGTAGTTCCAGTTGCTTCCTGTTTGCTGTTGCTTGCATGAACACCACAGTTTGTGCATTATTTGGATACTGATATGGACTTCTCTGTGCTTAAGATCCTCTTGGTTAACTCTCCGAGAACTATAACCTGATAAATGTTGAACTGTTATGCATTTTCCAGTCTCAGGTGAATGTGTAAGAAGCACATTTTCCCTATCCTGTGGTTAAATAATTTATAGAATCTTATTTGGTGATATTCCCTGAGAGGCAGCTGGCTTGTAATAATCAAAATTTCACTTGATGTTAAGGAAATCCCAAAGCCTGAGGTGCCGTTGCAGAACCACTTCACGGCTCTGCAGGCTGAAGAGGAAAGACCTGTCACATGAGGAGAGACGCTGGAGCCGATTAAGGCAGCCCGATCTGCTCCCTGTATAACAACCGCTGCAACTAAGAAAAGGCGACAGTAGCAGGCGACTCTCCCCTGGGAGGTACAGAAGCACCCATTTACTGACCTGATGCACTCCCTAGAAAGATATGCTGCTTGCTGGGGGCTCGTATCAGGGATGTCACTGAGAGACTACCAAGCCTCGTACAGTCCACTGACAATTAGCCGCTGCTGTTGTTTCACGTGGACACCAATGACACAACCAAGAGCAGTCTGAGGAGTATCAAGAAGGATTACAGAGCCCTGGGAGCGGCAGTAAGGGAGTCAGGAGCACAGGTAGTGTTTTCATCCTCCCAGTCAAAGGGAAGGGTGTTGAAAGGCCTAGTTGAATCTGGCAAATCAACAAATGGTTAAGGGACTGGTGCCACAGCCGGGGGTTTGGCTACTTAGACCATGGGACTTGCTTTGAGAAACCTGGTCTGCTGGGGGCTGATGGGGTCCCCTTGTAAGAGAAGGGGAAAAACATCTTGGGTCATAGGCTTGCCAAGCTGGTAAAGAGGGCTTTAAAGTTGCTGGGTGAAGGGAACCTCAATCCATCCCACTCCTACCAGTCTGAGGCCAGCAATAGATGCCCAGAGCCTGGAGAGGGATCACAGGTGGGCAGGAGAGCCGAAAGGACAGCAGAATGGACCCCCAGCCACTCTACCCAGTAAGTCAGCTTCATCAGGGGCCCAGCCTAAATGCCTCTATGCAAATGCTCATAGCATGGGGAATAAACAGGAGTTAGAGACGTGCACATGTCAGCAGGGCTATGACCTCCTTGGTGTCATGGAGACATGGTGGGATGGCTCCTATGACTGGAGTGTTGGAATGGAAGGATACAGGCTCTTTTGGAAGGACAGGCAGGGGAAATAAGGAGGGGTTGTCACCCTCTATGTCAATGACCAGCTGGAGTGCATGGAGCTCTGCCTGGGGATGGATGAGGAGCTGACTGAGATCCTATGGGTCAGGATTAAAGGGAGGGCAGGGACAGGTGGCATTATAGTGGGAGTCTGCTACATCTGACCAGGATGACCGAGTGGATGACGGCCTTCTAGAGACAGATAGGAGCAGCCTCATGTTCACAAGCCCTGATCCTCATGAGAGAATTCAACCACCCTGATATCTGTTGGAGGGACAACACAGCAGGGCATAAGCAACCCAGGAGGTTCCTGGAATGCATTGATGATAACTTCCTTCTCCAAACGATAGAGGAGCTGACGCGGAGAGGTGCTATGCTGGACCTTGTTCTCACCAACAAGGAGGTGCTAGTGGGGAACGTGAAGCTCAAGGGCAACCTTGGCTGCAGTGACCATGAAATGGTGGAGTTCAAGATCCTTAGGGCTGTGAGGAGGGCGCACAGCAAGCTCACTGCCCTGGACTTCAGGAGAGCAGACTTTGGCAGGGAGCAGGGAGCTGCTTGGTAGGGTACGATGAG